>NC_043711.1:74337660-74368781 GCF_006229205.1 Suricata suricatta | reverse complement strand
AGTTTACATTCCCACCAACAGTGCAGGAGGGTGCCTGTCTCTCCACACCCTTGCCAGCATCTATAGTCTCTTGATTTGTTCATTTTAGCCACTCTGACTGGCGTGAGGTGGTATCTCAGTGTGGTTTTGATTTGTGTTTCCCTGATGATGAGTGATGTTGAGCATCGTTTTGTGTGTCTGTAGGCCATCTGGATGTCCTCTTTGGAGAAGTGTCTGTTCATGTCTTCTGAAAAGGATTATTTTAAAATGTTTCTTTACTTTTGAGAGAGAGAGAGAGAGTGTGAGTGGAGGAGGGGAAGAGAGAGAGGGAGATGCAGCATCTGAAGCAGGCTCCAGACTCTGAGCTGTCAGCACAGAGCCTGATGTGGGGCTTGAACCCACAGACTGTGAGATCATGACCTGAGCCAAAGTTGGACGCTTACCCAACTGAGCTACCCAGGCGCCCCAGAAAAGGATTTTTAATGAGAAATCTAGAAATTACCTGTTTCAGATTTGATTACAAAAAAAAGAATCATCTAGTGATTTGTTCTCAGTTTGATTTTGAGGAGATTATATTACCAAACCACTCTAGAAGCCTCCAGAATCACAAAGGTTACCTACTGGGTGTCTCTGTCTAGAGTGAATCATTCATTGGTAGCCTCCTGCTTCAATATTGTTTTCTCCAAAATTTCATTTCCCATGTCAGAATTCTCACCTGGATTCTGTCTACAACACATATCTCAGACACACAGAAACAGTTGGTAGCATTTCTTATTCTGATATTGGAATAAGAATAACAGAATAAAAGTAATGAAAGCAGATTAATAATTAAAAGTCTGTATGTGAGTTTTTCTTATATGAATCCAGCCTTTCTAGAAATCCAGTAAGATGAGAGTATTATTCACTAGAAATTATCTACTGGATGTCTTTTGGGGGTTGGGGGTGGAGGAAGTTCTGAGAGATAGTGAAGAACTAGACTTCTCATAAGACATTGTGGGTTTCCTTCTGAATATATTAAAGAATAGATTCATGTTACTGCTAGATTTGACTGTCCTAGAGTGTCCCAGTATGAGTAGAACACATATTCTTCCTGGAATAACAGTATCAAGAAGAAAGAGTGAGAGGTGTTGAGAAAGGGAAGCACCAGAGCTCCTGAGAGAAACAATAATTGTAGAAAAAGATGAGCTGAATTTTTTTTTCAGAAGTGCTCTTTTGGTGGTAAAATACACACCCTTTAATAATCCTATAGGGGTACGAGTACTTTCACATTACATTTAACTAATATCCTGTGTTTCTACAAATGAGATCCTAATGTGAGGCTGAGCCATTTGGCATACCCTGATTATTTGGATTACATAGACATATTCTATAAGCCCATAAGGAATGTGAGTTTTGTAAAAATAAGTTTTATCTTTCCTCTCTGAATCTCCATGTCCTGCTGGTTCATGCCCAGTAAGTGATGGTGGATTGATTTCTAAGGTTGTTGTTAAGATAGAATGCTACTAAGTAAAATCCCTCAAAATATTAACAATGGGAATAGTGACATATTTGTATTGGTAGAGTATTTTCACTTTATAAAATGCTTTCCCAATTTGTTATCTTTATAATGCATCACTTTATTTCTGCTTTGCAATATCTTGTAATATGTGCAACTGTCATACTATCCAGAAAGTATAGTCTATTTGGTTAACATGAACTCACACCAAACTCCAAGTTGTTTTTGAGTCCAAATAGAACCATCCTTAGATGGGGAGTGGTCTTCATATCTCTGCCTCTTACAGCCATCTCCTCAATCTCTGGCTCCATCTGGTGGAATATTGTGAGGTCATGACCACAGGCATCATTGTTCCTAAATCTACATTAATGGGGCCAGTACTGTGTCTTTATGATCCTCCGAGGAAATAAAAGTTAAGTGTATCAGAACCTGAAGATTGGATTACATATTGTCTCTTGCTAATGTGACTGTCTTGGAGCAGAATGTCTATTTTGCAAAAGATCCTTTCCCAGTAGGTTTAAAGAAGAAAATACACAGGGTAGAACAAAATCCCATCCTGCTTACAAAAATAATTTACACTTTTCTTTTACATTCCTCCCCTCTTCATATATTTTGACCATAAAAGAAGAATCCTCCATCAAGTAGAGAGGGCTAAGGATCATTTAGAAGGAAAAACTAAAACCTATGAAAAGACTGAAAGTTCTACTAATTGACTTTACCAAAGTCAAAAAGTTAAGAAGGCAGAGAGAAGACTTAAAAGCCAAGTTGTCATGGTCATACATACCATCTTTATAACACGCACATCACATTATTTAAAACTAACAAATAAACCCTTGTTTACGTTCCAAAATATACATTTTACATATTTTTGAATGTCTTAGATATTATGCAATGAAAATTCCTTAGGAGAAAATCTCCAAAAGCACACAAAAAATCAAATGAAAGAACAATATTGAAGTGAGTCTGTTAAAGATAAGAAAATAAATAACAAAAGTGTGTTTATTTCAAAAACGTTGATAAATTTCAACAGCATCACAAAACATATGGAAAATATATAGAGAAAATAATAATATTTTTATTATTTAACTGTCAGATGTGTCTCAATAATATTCCCCCCAACATTTACTCTAGTTCTAGTTATATAATGAAATATTGGGAGAGTCTTGCACAGGCCAGCATCTGGGGGCATACACTTCGAATCTTATTTCTCCTCCACTGTCTACATAGGTTCAGTACTTGAAGCCATTGGGTAGATTCATGTCATCATATGACTTCTGGCCCTGCAGTGTGAGGCCAAAACCAGTGTTCCTAGAAGTGACTCCTACACCAGATTTCAGCCACACGTTTACAGTGCCTGAAACAAACTGCAAAGACAAGCATGTTTCCCAGTATTCCCAAAGTAAATGCATCCTCCAAGTCAGCCACCTTGTAACCCCATCCTCATAAACTCTGTGGCACTCCAGTGCCATCCCACATGAGAAGGAAGTGTGACAAAGAGGTTGGAAAGGAAACAAATAGTTATAATGAATTTTAAATATCTTGTTTCTGAAAATTAAAAAAGAAATGCACATATGATTTTGTGAAAACACTGCTGAGCCTTGAAGAGTTTGTGTAAAGTGAAGGACCCTGAACGTAACCTTCATTAGCTTTATTACATATCCATCTTTTTTTTTTTTTTTTGGTTTATTTATTTTGAGAGAGAGAGACTGTGTGTGTGGTGGAGGGGCAAACAGGAAGGGAGAGAGAGAATACCAAACAGGCTCTGCGCTATCTGCACAGAGCCTGACACAGGGCTTAATCTCATGAACCATGACCTGAGCTTAAATCCAGAGTCAGATGCTCAACTGACTGAACCACCCAGGCACCCTGACATATCCATCTTTGATTGCCACTAAACACCCTAACTGAAAGAGGTTTATTTCAAGTTGGTTTGGTCATCACTATCTTTTGGGGGGGTCTCACTGATCTTCTTCTTCAATTTCCAAGATTGTATTAGGAGTATTTTTTAAAGTAAGTACTTTTGAGTAATGTGACTTTTTGTTTTTTCATAACTACCCAATACCATATAGGAGAAAGACCGTGTCTCAGTCTAGTTTTCAGGTGTTTTCTGTTGGTGCATTTCTGAAGTTTGGGTGTGGGTGTTATTGGAAAAGAAAGCATGACTCATGTGACAGCAACTGGGTTATCTACATAGTAGTCCATATAAATGATGGCCTGACTTCAGGAAGCAGTTGGGCATGAAAAGCATTTCATGTTTAACACCTATATGTTTTCCCCTCTAGAGTTTCTGTTCTGTCTTTTCTCCCTCACACTTTCCTCCCTCCCTTTCTCTCTCACACAGTAGATAATAAGTTTGATCTGTCTAGCTATGGCAACCATTCCTCTTGATCCTAATGGTAACATATTTCTGATAGGTTTTCATATTGTAAAAACACTGTTTCAGTTCCTCTCAGCTACTTTACAGCTATTTCTTCTCTTGATGGTTGGAGGAAAGGCTCATCCTGTTCAAACCAGTAATGGACACGTAGTATATGGAAAGTAGTCTTATGGAAGGAGCAGAGAGACTCTGTGATGTAGAATGAAAAGCCATGAGAAGATTTATGGATCTTTTGAGAACTCCAATAGGCTGCTTCCTCTGGGTTTAGGACTTTTAATTTCCATATGGTTTTTTTAAACAGACATTGGTTTTTGGGTCAGTTGGAAGGTCACAGAAAAATTGAGAAGATACAGAGATTTCTTATAAAACCTCTGCCTCACACATGTACAGCCTCCCCCAATATCAACATTTCCCGGCAAAATGGTACATTTGTAACAATTAACGGACTTCTATTCACTCATCATTATCACCCAAAATTCATAGTTTTCGTTAGGTTTTACTCTTGGTATTGTATATTCCACAGGTTTGTACAAACGTATAATGACATGTACTTACTACTATAGTATCTACAGAGTGGTTTCACTTACCTAAAAATTGTCTGTGCTTTGCCTAATCATTCCTCTCCACCTTTTGCCCTCATGTCCTGGGAACCAATAATATTTTTGCTGTCTTATAGTTTTGCCTATTCCAGAATATTATATAGTTGGAGTCATATAGTATGTATCCTTTTCCTACTGGCTTCTTTTGCTCATTAATATGCATTTAAGTTCATCCCATCTATTTTCATGGTTTGATAGCTCTTTTCTTTTTAGTGCTGAATAATATTTCATTGTATGGATGTACCAAAGTTTATTTATCAATTCAACTACTGAAGACTATCTTGGTTGCTTCCAAGTTTTTGGCAATTATAGATATAGTTGCTGTAAACTTTTGTGTGCAAGTGTTCATCTCAATTAGGTAAACCAAGGAATAGGTTATGTGGTTAGAGTACATTTAGTTTTGTAAGAAACTGTCAAACTGTCTTCCACAGTAGCAATACCATTTTGATTTCCCATCAGCAGTAAGTGGGAATTCCTGCTGATACACATTTTCAACAGCATTTGGTAGTATTAGTGTTTGGGATTTGGGCCATTTTAATAGATGTGTAGTAGTATCTAATTACTATTTTACCATCTGACTTCAAAAAGAAACTTGCAAAGTAGAGAGCAGTCACATTTCGGGAGATACATGGCTTATCTTATGGTGTGTCCAAATCTCTGTGCTAAAGAGATGTTTCTTTTCTTCCCTTGCCACTAGCTATGCCTAAAGGGCCAAATCACTGATAACATTAAATCCTCTTACCCAGATTAAGAAGGAATTGAGATAGGTTTCCAACCATGGTTGCACATTAGAATCACCCGAGAAACTTCAAAATATTGTTTTCCAGTTACCACAACATATTAAGTAAATCAAAACCTCTGGGAGTGAGGCTTCCGTATGATATTTTTACCTTAAAGATTCCCATGAAACTCTAATATGCAGCCTTGGTTGAGTCTTACCAGGTTAAGGACCCAAAATGTCTCTTTTAGTCCTTAAATTCGATGGCCAAACAATTCTATACGACACAAACTCCATTACACTCCCCTTTGGTGGTATATAGCTGACCCTTAAATAACAAGGGGGTTAGGATCACCAACAAATTCCCTGCACCAGCATGTAGTTGAAAATCAGCATTTAAGTTTTGACTCCCCCCCAAACTCAACTACCAATAGCCTGTTGATGGAAAACCTTACCAATAACGTAGTCGACTAATACATATTTTGTATGTATATATATAATACACTCTATTTTTGCAATCAAGTAAGCGAGAGAAAAGAAAATGTTACTAAGAAAATCATAAGGAAGAGAGAATACATTTATAGCTCTATCTAAAAAATATCCATGTGAAAGTAGATCCACACAGTTCACACTCATATTATTCAAGGCTCAGCTGTCTGTTACAACCACTTATTAACTGGATCTCCATTCTCAGATACTATAGCACGAGTGTTTGAATTCCCAATTTCTTGTTTCTTTATGCAGCATCATATTGTCTCCTGCCTTACTATTGAGGATGGAGTGGAGAGGAAATCTATAGATCCCTTAAGATCTCCTAAATATACATTTTGTATGGAGAGATAAATGACAGTTTAGAAGTATTGTGGTTCTGTTTGATAAAAAGTAGTCAATGAATTTAGTATTCCTTTACCTCTTACACACAAAATAGGGTTGGAACAGAACAAATTAATTACCATGGCAAATATTACTTGTTATTCTTTTTTTTTAAATTTTTTTTTGTCTTATTTATTTTTGATATTGAGAGAGACAGAGCATGAGAGGGGGAGGGGCAGAGAGAGAAGAAGACACAGAACTGGAAGCAGGCTCCAGGCTCTGAGCTAGCTGTCAGCACAGAGCCCGATGCGGGGCTCGAACCCACGAACGTGAGATCTGACCTGAGCCGAAGCCAGAAGCTTAACCGACTGAGCCGCCCAGGCGCCCCTACTTGTTACTCTTTAATACAGCTTTGTGGTACTGCTGTAAATGTGTGTGTGCCCAGCAAAGTGGAGCCCTCAGCACTGCATACCAGTAATTTGTTTCTCTATAGATAGCTTCCTTTCCCACGCCTTTGGAAGCTATTCCCAAAACTTTACTTTTATTATTTTGGCCCTTACACATATATTATACTACATTCTAATCACATAACCTTGCAGCCTTTTTATAAGAAATTTGATACAGTCTACCATTAAATTTTGACTTTTCCCAGCCACTCACTTGTCTGCTTCTGCATAGTTTGACCTCTCTTTGTTGTATCTGTTGAAGAAAAGTTACTTTATTGCTCTGCATTGCTTATCATTCCTCCTATGGCCTCAATAATATACTCATCTACCTTTTCAGAGCCTTTGATTTCATTTACTCATTTATTTTCAGATGCGGCTCAGGATAAATCTGTGTGTTAAGCTTCAGCATCTTACTGATTACCTCCACTTGGCTGCTTCACCAGCACTCAAATAATAGCTCCAGAATACCACCTCATTCTGCTTTCATTGTGGTCCAAACTGAAGCAGATACAAGAAATCAGGGTCCTCCAGTCAGGAACTCCTATTGGCCATTAGATATGTAAAGATGCATGTGACACAGTCCTTATCCTTGAGGAACTCACAGAACTCTTTGTTAATTAGGCAGATAGGATATATGTTATAAATTTATCCCACACTCACCCCTGTACAGTCACCAAAAAATTAAACAAGCAATGCAGTGTAAAGAACTGGCACATGGTAGGCATTCCACCCTAGTACTTATGCAAAAAGTGAACTTCAAGTGAAGCCTTAAATTGTTAAACAAATTCTAGGTAGTTTCAGGGGTTGGCATTCTTGGTAAGCAAACAGCACTGAGTAAATGTAGAACATACAGGCTTGTAGAGGGAAGGGTTTGGGAGGTAGTGAGCCAGTGTCTTTGTGGGGAGTTCCTCTAGATCTTAAGTATGACTCACTCTTTAATCTCCTATAAACTAATTCACAATGGGGTGTCAATGGCTTAATGATGCCCCTCCTAGGACATTAAAGGATTTTTGGAGATTAATGTTTCCATTCAAAAGGCTACATTTCTAATGTTGGGGGTTTCACATCAGATGGTAGGATGACTTTGGGGATATTTGAGGATAGGGGAAACTTTCAGCATCATCACTTAAATCACACCACAAAAGCAACTAGGGCAAGTCCCTGTGAAAGATGAGCTGATAAAATGCTGTTGGTTTTGGAGTTGCTTTATTATTATTGTTATTGTTATTTTTAGCTGTTTGGAAATGTCAGCGCCTCTATGGAGAAGTGAATGAATTCTTAAATGACATGGTAATTGTATGTAAGTATGTGTGCTTGTGTGTGTTACTGTGTTTGTACCCTGGGGCATCCTAGGTGAAGGGCTCCCTTGAAAAATTCGAAACAAATAAATAAAATGAGAGCTGACCTAAATTTTTGCCTCAAACTGGAACAGAGTTCAAACTTTTGAGGAGGATCAAAAGCTTGATTAACTGTTGTTTATTTGTTTTTAAAGGCTTTGCTTCCCTCCAACTCAAAAAAGTAAAAGTGATCAAACACTACACTCTGAGAGAGACTCTTGTCTCAATATTTCCAACCGGGTTGAAACCAGAAAGTACTTGTGAGGCAACTGGGAAACCCAAGCAACTTGCAACCCAAAGTCCAAGATGCAAGGGGTTAGGAGGAGTTCAGCTAAATTTCATGTTGGCATCCAAGGAAAACACAGCAGTACTGTTGCGCTCAGAGGAACTGAGACCCTAGAGGGCAGAAAACATCATTATGTGAAACAGAAAAAGTACACGTATTTGTGTTTTTCACCAATGTCTGGGGGAAAGCATATTTACGGATTGGTTAAAAGGTAAAAAAAAAAAATACCCAAGGGAAATGCTGAGACCTGTGGGTCAACTTGAGGCAGCTGGTGTAAGGCAAAAGCCACAAGGGAGAAGTCAGGGGACTTGGAAGTGAGGCCCTCCTCTCACAGCTGTGTGACCTTGGGCATGCTGTGTAGTTTCTACAGAACTTGGTGTTTGAATCTGTAAAATATTCACTTGTTCAGAAATACCAGCGGCCTTGTCTTTCATACACACTGAAACAGTGGTTTGCATCTTTCTGAACTGGGCAGGAGCCAGTCATACCCTTGAGAATAATAAAATTTAGGAGGGGGACTTAAGACACATATAAAATCATTTTTTAAATGTTTTATTATTTATTTTTGAGAGAGAGAGAGACAGCAGAACTAGGGAGGGGAAGAGAGAGAGAGAGAGAGAGAGAGAGAGAGAGAGAGGGAGACACAGAACCTGAAGGATGCTGCAGGCTCTAAGCTGTCAGCACAAATCCCAATGTGGGGCTCAAACCCATGAACTGCAAGATCATGACCTGAGCTAAAGTTGGATGCTTAACCAACTGAGCCACCCAGGCACCCCACCAAAATCATTTTTTTAAAGAGATGAAAGGCTATGAGAGTTTGGGGAAAAGAAAGAGTCATTTGGCTTAACTTCCATACTTTGGAAGGCTTTATAAAATAGAATTGGAAATAGGTAGAGTTTTGGCACAGATATATTCACTGGATGGAGAACATTACAAATAGAGGTAATAAAGGTACCTTGACAAGAAAAAGTAGAAATTAACATAGCAAATAGCAAATAGGCAAGATTGGGTGCATGAATGGGAGAAAGGTTAGGGGCTAAGTTTAGAAACATTATTGAGCCAAAGGATGGGTGTTATTGAATCCCAAGCTGCTAGTTTGGATTTTTATTTTATATTTTATATTTATTTTGTTTTATTTTATATGTTTTATGTGGGGTTAATTTTGAGTTTTGCTCAGGTCTCTGAATAATTGTAACCTTTTATCAAGATTAAATTCATAATATGTGATAAAGTGAATTAGGAAGGAAAGATAATAGAGAAAGGCTAACTAATTAAGAAGCCATCACATCAACATAGGTGAGAGGTGGTATGGCTCCAACCAAGGTAGCAGCCATGCTTACGGAAAGGGGATGATGCATCTCAGATTTCAGAAAGACATAGGATCAAGAGGATCTGGTGACTGAATGTATCTTAGAAGGAGTCCAAGAGCTAAGGCTTCGCACTTGAATGACTTAGGAACTAACTTAAGGAACTTGGGATGGCAATAGCCTTGAGAGAGGAAACGGTGAGTCCAACTGAGTTTGAGTTCGGGGATCTTGAGATGAAGAGCTAGATGGTGGCTGGAGACAAAGATGGAGAGTGATTTGCGTAGATGTCTCTGTTGAAGTAATGGAATTACTAGACATTGATGGATGTTATTCAGTATCTTTTCCTGAGTGTGATGACACTCAGGAAATACTCAGGTATTTTCTGGGCTTTGTTGACAAGCTTACATGTGTGAGCATGACTTTTGGCATTACTTTGTCACTAAGAACTTAGACCCATCTCCAGTGAGCTGAATTTCAATACCTACATGAGTTCTTCAAGCCTAATCTAACAGACGCTACTCACTGCATGTTCAGACCTTCCTAGTTTTTATCATGTCCTCCATTCATAAGTCCATGAACTGAAACTGTAATGCTGACAAGACTTAGAAATGCCTGTGAACATTTTCCAAAGAAAAACGATTCAGACTTTTGTTCTTTATTTTTGTGATTTCACTCTTCAAGTAAAACCAGTGGCTTAAGGATCTGAATGTATTGTTTAAATACTTTCCATAAGAAGTGTGCATTTTAATAATGCATTTCCAAAGAACAGTCCAGGAAAGTTTCAGTGCCAAGAAAACATGAGAAATTCCTTCCCTGTATATATCACATTTTTCCTGCTTTAGAATCCTCTACAAGGCCTCATATAGATCACAGAGATGTTTCTTTAATATTCAGAGACATATGAAGATAAGTGATAAAATTCTATACAGCAGATCACCTGCTTTGAGGCCAGGCTTTCAAACTTGCAGTTGTATGATGTTGGATAAACCATGCAAGATTTCTGAGTGGCACCTGAGTAACATGAGAATTCATTTAGGTTCAGCATCATTCTCTGAAAGCTAAGAAGAACTAAGAAATATAAAAGATTGTACCATTGGATAAAGGTATAATAAAGAAAAATTAATCACCACAATCTAGTATATTAGAAGTGGCACTTACCATAGAAACTTTTTCTTTATTTTTATGATTAGTTGATTAATTCTTATAATCAGTATCAGATTGCTAGTTACATGATGAAGAGTCTGTGTCGGCTTTTGCTCAGCATAACCCTAGTAGCTAGTACTGGATTTAGCATCCATACCGTAGGTGCCCAGTAAAAAACTTTTGAGTGAATAATTGAATACTTGCAGCTTCAATGTCATCATTAGTGTAATGAAATAAATGCTTTAAATTATGAAAGCAATTTCTATAACACAATACAGAGAGAAGATGATGCAAATTGATACAAAGGGGGATATGGATACAATTTATGGATGAAAGTCCATGGTAGCAAAATGAGGACAGATAGAGATGATTGAAAAAACTGCAGCCCTAACCGTGTTTTCCCTTGGTCTCACTGCTAGAATAAGCCAGTACTGAATCGATTTGCTACTAAACCGTCTTTCCTGTGTTATATGTTACACTTCCTTTGCTTTGTTCTTGGTGTGCTTCTACTAAAGAGCAAACAATATTCACACTTCTCTTTTCCTGTTATTCCTTGAAGTTCTATCTTTATCTACAGACTGCTGTTGGATTTGCTTTCACAGAGTTCACTAGTAGCTTTATAGAACATTGCCCTTGACTGTGCTAATGGCCTCTCATTCTTTCTTGAATCTCACTTCTTTGGCTTCTATAATCAGTATTTTCTTCTCTTTTTAAACTTTCTTTGTTACTATGTTTTTTAGCCCCCATCTACAACAACCTCAAATAGTGAGATGTTCTGGAAGTTTTCAGTCTCTTTTAGTTTTTCTGTAGTCTTTAGTGTTTTGTTTTGTTTTGTACCTTACTTCAGTTGTATGGAGCAAGTTTCCATAGACGCTTGGACATTTTGGCATGGATATATTCATAATATCCCAAGCTCAAGTTATTCAAAACTGAATTTATTCAAAGGTAAACCTATCATTCTTATATTTATCCAAATTATTCTTATACATTTGTCCAAAGCTGAATATATGAGTTTCTTACATTTTTCATCCACCATCCCAGTTTAAAAATTAGTTTATCCAAAGCTGATCAATTTTTACATCTTTTCATTTCCACCTCCCATACTGATAAACAAGGTTTATTCAAAGCAGAATCTATCAATTCCTTACATTTTTCTAGTCCCATTCTTCATACCATCTGTCTATAGCATTGAACTGTAAAATTACCATTCAGCACTCAAACTTACCTCTTTAAATCAATCTCTTTCTCTCTTTCTCTTTCCCTCCCCACTTCTTACTTTCACTCCCAATAAGACTCTTCTCAGTTTACTTTCTAGTGCCCATTATGTCACTCCCACTTTTCTGCTCCAACCACTGCAGTCCTAGTTCCCTTTAGCTTCATTATATTAATACTGACCTATGACTCCGCTTGTGTGTCATGTAATACACTACTGCCGAAATGATCTTTCTAAAATGTATATCTGCATATGACACCCCTCTCTCTCCTCAGTTTCTAAAGTGAAAGGCCTTTTCTGACATTCATGATCTTTTAAAATAAGGATCTGAGCTATCTTGCAGATCTTTTTTTGTTTTTAATTTGTAAACGGCATGATGTATAATTCACATAGCATGCAATTTGCCCATTTGGAGTATACAACTCAGTGGTTTTTAGTATTTACAGAGTTGTGCAACCATCACCACCATAAAGTTTAGAATATGTTTTGTCACTTCCAAAATTAAATCTCATATCTTTTGCTGGTCATCTCTGCCTGGCTGATTTCCCCCATTCCATCTGTGTCTTTGGGGACCTTTGTAGCTGCTTACTTCCTACCTCTATAGATTTTTCTACTGTGGACATCTCATAGAAATGGAATCCTTCAACATGTGGTTTTCTTTCCCTTAACGTAACGTTTTTAAGGCTCATCCATGTTGTAGATTGTATGTATACTTCTTTTTCTTGCAAAAAATATTTCATTATCTATTCATCAGTTTCTAGTCTCCTTTTGCACTATTTTTCCTCTTGCCATGTCTTGTTCTCTTATGTTTACAATCTGAAATTCAACTTACTTGAGTTTTTTATACCAGATATGTTTTAGAATTGATTTTGTTTAAACATCTTAAGTTCCAATAGATTTTAAGGCTGTTCTTTGTTCTTTGCTTTATTGTCATATTCCCAGAAGTAATTTTTCCCATAAATACTCAATTTCATTTAATGGAAATGAATTAGATCTACAATTTTCAGTGTTTTGAAACAGACACGTAGGGGATATACATTCCTATTCTCTCTCCCTCTCTCTCTGTCACACTGTCTCTCTCTATATATATACATAGTACACAGCATAGAGTGCAGACATACACACAGATGGTTGTAGTATATATGAAAGCCAGTATACTAACTATACTATAATTATATACATATTAACTATATAGCATAATAACTCTATACCATACAATACTGTAGTTAGTACAAAACTGAATATAATCTTTACACACACACACACACACACACACACACACACACACACACACACTTTATTTAGTATCCATGATGCCAGTGTTTAAACCTACTATCATATACCATATGGTAATTATGCTGATACATTTGATTCAGTGGCCTTTATTTATACATGGAACAACATTATTATTGGCATCCTTGATGGCAGATTATCTGCATCAGTTATTTAGAATTCCTTTGCACAAAGATTTGTCTAGTCTCTTCATTTATTTACTCATATCAGAATGAACACATATTTATTTTGTACTTTGTATTATAACTTGATACATTTTGTTTTGTTTTTGCTCAAATTGTTCCAGCATTGGCTATTAATATGATGTGTGTGCCCCTTTGGCATTTATCATCTATTTTTATCTTATTTGTTTAACACTTCCTTACTTTCCAGTACTACAAGATACTCCAGGCTCATTTTGTATATTTCCTGACACTGCCATATAATCAGCCATTTCCCCAAGGATCCCTGGTTCCTTTGGAGAATAGCATTGGAAACTAACATCTGGGTGCTGAATGTCCTTGTTGCTTCTGATATGTGAACCGTTTCTGGGTTCTCTCAGATGACAATTCAAGAAAGTATTTGTGTATATATTAACCCATGTATATACACATATATAATAATTTAGATACATCTCTATATTAAAATAAATGTAAGATCAGACATGTCAAAGGAAATTAGCAATGATATACAAAGGGTTTAAAAGATGCCAGAATTATCTTAAAATAAGCAGGTTACAAGTACTGTTATAAATGTTCACACCTGTTGGATTTGTATTATTTCCACGTGCTATCATGTCAGTGAAACTCCAGGAGTACTTTCTTTGCAACTAGTGTTAACATTTCCATTTTTTAGGTTTTACTTGTGAGGCAATCAAAGTAAATTTTGATTGTTTTATGATCCTTATTACTATTGATTTTACCCTTGGAACAAAAGGAATAAAACAATTTGAACAGAGAGAGAGAGAGAGAGAGAGAGAGAGATACAGATACAGATACAGATACAGATGTCTCCAACTCAGATCCAGCATCACATCATTCTGTCCTCTCCACTGCCTTGCTTATATGTAACCTCACACCCTAACACATGTGTAGTGACAAACCATCCTCTGTGAATTATTCAGTCCCTGTGAATAGGTATAGTGGTTTCAAAAATTGTATCCCAGGAGTGCCTGGGTGGCTCAGTCAGTTGAGTGTCCATCTTCGGCTCAGGTCATGGTCTCACAGCTTGTGAGGTCAAGTGCTGCTTTGGGCTCTGTGCCAATAGCTCAAAGCCAAGAGCCTACTTCGGATTCTGTGTCTCAGTCTCTCTCTGCCTCTCCCTTGCATATGCTCTTTCTCTCAAAAATAAATAAATATTTAAAAAACTATATCCCATACCACCACCAGAAACAACTTTGACAACTAGAGGTTGATATTCTCTATAGAGAATATGTTCCACTGATTGTTGGAATGGTAACCCAAATAAAGCTTAGTTTTCAGCATTTCATAATCTAGAAGAACAAGTCCTTCAAGAAACTCTAGGCTATAACATCGTGAACTTGTTTTTTTTTTTTTTAATGGGGAAAATGTAATACCTAAAAGTGTAAAGGATATGAAGACATCAGAGGTAGATAAGACCCTGGAAAAAAATGGAGTACATTTTTTTTTCTAACTTAGTGCACTGTGGCAACTGCCACTACATGTGCAAGACCTATTTGTTAAATCATTCATGGATTTATTAGAGTGTCTAATCAGTATGGTTCCTCCTAAACTGAAGGAGGACCAGCAATCAGAGCTTCAGGTCCTTGCAAAACCAGGAGTGTACAAGAAGCCCAGGGTATCTTGAGTTTTGGCCCATTTTCTCTTCTTTGCAAAGTATACGGCACTACATTTAGGGGTTGGAGAGCCAGAGAGAATGGGGAAGCTGGCCACACCACCAAGAGTGGCTTACCTAAAGTTCATAGTGATCCAAAAGCTATTTTTGGTGGATTTTCCCAGAAATCCCAGTCAAAATAACTATCAGGTTTTGGGGTTTCTTTTGTTTTGTTTTTTAGCAAATGGCTTCCTACTCATAATTTCTTATTAAAAATATGTTAGTTTTACTAAGTAGGAAACCAAAATTGCCACATGTCAGAATGCATAATTGTTTTCTATCTCTTAAGTTTCTTTTTATGTTTCTTCCATACATTCAGTTACATATGGCCTATATTATAGTTTCTTGTTTATAATCTGTACGTGTAGTACGTGGTCAACAGATATTGAATGGAAAGCCCAACAACATTATAGGAAAGAATGATTCAGCATTATAGTTTTTAACGCACAGATTTCTCTAATGAAACTCAATTTCCTTGAGTTTATTTAGAAAAATGGATTTTCATTATAAACATTCATAATCATAAAAGGAAATTTTCAAATGGTAGTCTAAGGAATGATAAGAGGTAGTATGAGGAACGGTAGTGTCCTTTGAGTCTCTAGAGCTGAGTTACTCGTGCTTCCCGCCAGCTTTTTTCTTTTTTAATATCATAGGATTCTTCATTAAATTGTTAGAACTTGGTTATATTACTTAGAAGTTCTCTCTATAAGATAATGGATCAGCAGAATCAGAGTCTACATGAGGAGATTAAAAAATACAAGTTCCAGATTCATACCCCCAAGGTTTTGGATGCAACAGATTTGAAGTAGATCTTGGAAACTTCCTCAAGTGTTTGTGATGGGAAACACTGCTTCCCATTCTGGAATAGGTGGTTAAAAGCTTTCAAAGCTATACTCTTGCATTAGCAAGAAGTGTCAGTACTGAATCAAAAGTCATCTTTCATTCCCACCAACAGCCACTCTGGTAAACAGTATGGAGGCTCCTCAAAAACTATCCATAGAACTCCCCTATGAGCCAGCAATAGCACTGCTAGGGATTTACCCAAGGGATACAGAAGTGCTGAGGCATAGGGGCACATGTACCCCAATGTTCATAGCAGCACTGTCAACAATAGCCAAATCATGGAAAGAGCCTAAATGTCCATCCCCTGATGAATGGGACAAGAAGGTGTGGTGTATATATATAATGGAGTATTACGTGGCAATGAGAAATAATGAAATATGGCCATTTCTTGCAAAGTGGATGGACCTCGAGGGTGTCATGCTAAGCGAAATAAGTCAGGCAGAGAAGGACAGATACCATATGTTTGCACTCATAGGTCTAACAGGAGAACAGGAGAAACCTAATAGAGGACCAGGGCGAGGGGAAGAGGGAGAGAGAGCTGGAGAGAGAGAGGGACGCAAAACCTGAGAGACTATTGAATACTGAAAACGAAAGGGTTGAAGGGGGATGGGGGGGGAAAGGAGGTGGTGGGGAAGATCACTGAGTGTTTATGGAAACGAATTTCAGAATAAACTATTATTTTTAAAAAAAGGTCATCTTCCATATGTGTGTTACATCAAAAGGCCATTCACCTCAGACCTCCCCTGGAGACTGAGTTTGGTTTGCCTTATCACCAGTAGTAGCATGGAGCTGTTTGGAAGCACTGAATGACTGAAAAGCAAAATTTTTATTTGGAAACATTATTAAAAACATAGGTCAAAAGAGAAAGTCAGTTTCAATATAGACGAGTGATAAACTTTTCATAGCATAGATTTATCAGGACTTCTCTTTCAGTTAACAAAACTGCCTGGCCAGTTCTTAATGGTAAATAAATCCAGGGTTTCCAGTATTTGGGGAAGGTGATTTATTGCCCTTTACACTCTACCTATATGCCCTGTGAAGCACAATCCAGTATTAACAAACAGGCTACTCTGGCAAGCTCTGAGCCTCAGGGAACAGCGCCATCTGCTGATTACCTGGGACATAGCTCACAGGAAAACTGGAGTTGAGTATTTGGGAAAGTGGTAGATGTTAATTATATATTTCCTGGGTTTGTTGTTGTTGTTGTTGTTGTTGTTGTTGTTGTTTTCTTTTACCACTGCTGCTGTAACACCCTACAGCCAAGCGCCATTCTTTCAGCTCACTGTCTGAAATGAGCCAGTATTAATTGGTGGGTGTTTTTGTTACTTAAGGGAGCACACTTCTCTTTGAGTACCTTAGCTTTCACTAATTTGCATTTCAAAATATTTTTAAGCCTTAGGTAGTTAATTCTGCCTGTAGGTGCGAATCTGGGAAACTCAGCACTTGGGAGTATCAATAATCAGAGCTATCAGGCAAGGCACAGCACCTTTGCCCATGAAATCTTTGCTAGTTTATGGAGAATGTTCTGGCTGCAACGGGGCTATGGGGAATTTCATTTCCTAAACAATTTTTCTTAGGACCCAACAACAGCAATCTGGAGAGTACGTGCTGCAATACTTTGAAGTTCCTATACGTGCCATTTCCTGCTGGAACAGGTCTAACAGGGCAAAGCAGACCCCAGGGAAGCCCAAATTTTGTTAAGTCCTTTAAGAAATGAGGTGCTGTTTTTCCCATTGGTAGTTTATTTATGTGTTTGTTTTAATGTTAGGGCCTATCCCTTATAATATCCTCCCCAGGACCAGGAAAGGGAATGTTAAAAACCATTACTGTGTGTGTATGTGTGTGTGTGCGCATGTGTGAGTGCGTGTTCTAAACCAGGCCTTTGAAAGATAAACATTTGATGTAGGAAAATGTTAAAAGTAAAAAAGTCATAAGCAGGTTTCATTACATTTTTCTAAAAATATTTGGCTTTCAAAATCAAGCCCACTTAAAGTTTTCCTCCCTCTGTTTTCTTTTCTTAGTCATTTCAACATATTGCAGGGGGTTTCACTGTGCCATAATAATGTTATTTTTATACAAGTTTTAATAGTGAAAATAAAGTCAGTGGACCCCATTGCCCTCCACACAGCTGAAAGTGCATTTCTCTGCCCAGTTCTTCCCACACTCATGAAAAAAATGCCAGACTTAAAATTAAAATTCAGCACTTAAGCTCTTGTGAGGTCCTGTAATATTTGATCACTGTTAAAAAAATTCTATGGCATATATTATAAATAATAGAGGGGAGTAAGTGCAGATGGGACTAATTAGACTTTTCCAGTTTGATTTTACCATTTTCAAAATAAAACGCTTTATTTTTGAACTAAGTTTATTTTGTTCTGTATTCAAAGAATGTATAATCCAATTTTCACTGCTGCAAGGACAAAAGTGGCATAAATGCACTCTATTTTCTAGACTAATTTGGGGCCACCTAATTCCAGGTGCTTCAACTTAAAACTTGGCTAGTTTAAGTAAATTAAATGTGATATTATTGTAATAATGATTATTAATAATAGTGAAATGTATTGAGAACATATGTTCAGCAATGTTTTTTGTGTGTTACGTGTAATAATTCATTGAATCCTAATAACAATACTGTGCGTTAGGTACTGGTACTCCTCCAATGACGATATAGAGAGGCTTAGTACTTTGCAGAGGAGTGCATATATCCAGTAAATGGTAGACTAGAAAGAGACAGAGACAGATACACAGACACAGATATGTAGGGATAAGGGTGGGATCCCTTTGTATGCACTGAGGATACTACCTTAAATTTTGTCTCTGAGATGTGTCATCTATATAATCCTCGTCCTGGTCTTGAGATCCCTATCAATATCTATCTACCTATCATCTATCAATCAATTCATATAGATAGATATAGATATATATGTGGGGGAATGTGTGTATTTTGAGAAAGAGAGCATGAGACAGGGTATTAATTTGGAGAGGGCAAATAACGTAAATAATATTAATTTGCTGTTCTCTTATCTTTCTGCCCATGAAGTTCTTTGTCGCTAGCTTCTTGATTACTCATCTCCTGGAGACTGGGGATCAGATTTGGCTCTTGCTCTCCAAGAACTTTCAATTTCATAAGCTAAGTAACACACATGCACACGCACACACACACACACACACACACACACACACACACAGAGGCATTAATGGCTTTTAAAGTGATAGAAAATGTTCTCTTTAGTAGTTGAGATCTGAGCAGGATCTTCCACGCTGGGTGTAGAGGAAAAAGGAAAGGCTTTGATAGAAGAGATAGCATCATGGACCATTTGGAAGGTGGAAATAGAAGAACGTTTCACCAAGATGGATGAGCCCATGGAACTCTCTGTGTAGGGAACAGGGAGGTGTACATGAAATACAGAAACCCCATTGCATTTCTTCCACTTCTCTCCATTACCTGTCTTCTTTTGCAACTTAGATAATTTACCTGTAACAAGTTTTTTTTTTTCTCTTTTCCTTTGGTGTGGGTTACTTCCAACATGACTAGTAATAAGGCACAATATTCAAATGTTTCAGCTCTGGAAAGATACTGCCTACTGTATGGTTTCTACTGCTGCTGCCTAGCAGTGTGATTTTTTTTTTCTCTTTTCCTTTGGTGTGGGTTACTTCCAACATGACTAGTAATAAGGCACAATATTCAAATGTTTCAGCTCTGGAAAGATACTGCCTACTGTATGGTTTCTACTGCTGCTGCCTAGCAGTGTGATTTAAGGAGTGACAAGAAGGTAAGAAAAGAGTAGATCTTTGCAGCAAACAAGAAAATAGAGACAGAATTTCAAGGAAGATGGGAGGGAAGCAGAGGGCCATTAAGAGCATCAGATCCTGCAGGAAGGCCAAGAAGAAAATGGCTGAGAAAAGACCTTTTGTATATCAGATTGTTCAATATGTGAGCCCAACATGTGATTTTAAATTTCCTCATAACCGCATCAAAAAGACACAAGTAAAGTTGGGTTTAAAAATAAATTTCATTCAGGGGCACCTGGGTGGAACAGTCAGTTGAGTGTCCAACTCTTGGTTTTGGCTCAGGTCATGATCTCATGGTTCGTGAATTTGGGCCTCACATTGGGCTCTGTGCTGACAGTGTGGAGCCTGCTTGGGATTCTCTCTCCCCCCTCTTTCTCTGTCCCTCCCCCATTCACTCTGTCTCTTTCAAAATAGATAAATTAATTAAAATTTTTTTCATTTAACCCAACATATCATATGAATGATTTAATCAGTATAAAAATTTACATTTTACATTTTTGATTTCACACTACTTTTGAAGTCCAGCATGAATTTTACACTCAGAGCACACTCACTTCAGATGAACCCCATTTGAAGTGCTCAGTGACTCCCTGTGGTTCATGGCTGCTGGGTTGGATGGCATAGACCTAAATAACAGTGAGAAAGTATAGGTGGAGAAATGGGACCAGCCATCAAGTTCTGAAGAGTTAGGATGGAGTGGATGGTAAGAACCCAGGCACTGAGGGCTTGAGAGCTTGGACACAGTCAGAAGGCAAAGAGTTGAGACAATTTTTTAAATTCAAGCTTTCAAAAGACAACTGAGATGAGGATTCAGTTCATGGAGATGGTCAAAAAATGAAGGAGGAGAACGTGGAGTTGTGAGGAGAAAGTTACAAGTATTTCCCACTGAGGTGAGATCTGGAGGGCCCATGATGACGACAGTCAGCATTGTGTTCTGTGTTGGGGAATGGCCTCTGAGATCTGACAGTCACGTTGGGCTCTTGTCTTCTGCAGGCCCACTGCCCATACAAGCTAACCAGACACCGTCCTGGAGGCAGTAGTGTTTGTACCTCTTACGGGCACCAGTGCAGGTGGACAAATAAGACAGTTCTTTCTATGAGACTGGAAGAGAATTGGTTATTAATGTATAGGCTTTCTTCTAAAAACCTGGTATTTCAGTGGATATTTCCTGTTTTCGTTGACTCCGATGTCCACTTGTCATTCATTAACCTATTAACTATTCAATGTAAAATATTTATTGAATCCCTACTAATGTTTTCTTCAAACATCCAATCAATGCATTAATTCTTTCTTTCACTCAAAAGCCTTCATTGAGCCCCCTCACTCTCCTTTTCCATGATTAGGACAAACCTAATCCAAATTTTTACATGGGTTAAACTGATTTGGGGGATTTTTCTATCTTGCTTTATGTGTTCTCTATTTTCTAGTACTGACGTAACTCTTTTTTGACCTTGCCCTAAGATCCACGTCATCTAAACCCAGTGATTCACCACCAAGGTCAACACTGCCACCACCTTCTTTCCCATCACCACCACCACCACTACAACCATCCTCAACAACGAATAAACTTAAGGTTTTATTCTAAACTCTACTACTTATTAGGAGACAGATCATAGAGAAATCAATATAAATATTTCAGTGATTTTGATGCCCTTAACTTTTCCAGAAGCATTGGTAGTATAAAAAGAGAATGGCTACTAATACAAATGAATCTCTATTTTTTTAAGTTTATTTATTCTGAGAGAGTGTGTGTATGTGCTCATGAGCAGGGGAAGGACAGAGTGAGAGGAGAGAGAGAGAGAGAAAGAATCTCAAGCAGGATCCACACTGACAGCACAGAGCCCCATGCAGGGCTTGAACTCATGGACCTGTGAGATCATGAGCTGAGCTGACATCAAGAGTCAGAGAGTTAACCCACTGAGCCACCCAGGTGCCCCTCTATTTGTTGAAAAGTAAAATGAGCAACAGTATTTCTTGTCCAACATTTTTAGACACAATTTGAATGTGTTTTATAGTAAATCTCTATATAGATTCTACAAATATTAGTTTGTTAAATTGCTTTCTCATGTATCTATCCATTTATTACTACCTCTGTTCTTTCATTAACCCATATTACTTGTTTACACATTACAAAGTAAATTGCTTTATGCAGACATTCAGATATTTTTCCCTAAACACTTTAGCAAGCATATCATTAGCTAGATATTGATATTCCTTTTGAGATAAAATTGAAATGCAATGCAATGGAATGGAATCCATAGTGTATTTTGCTGAATTCTGACAAGTGCAAATAACTACATAACCCACACCTCTGTCAAGATAGACAACATTGCCCCCATCTCAGAAAGTCTTCTAGGAGCCATTAGTCTCTGATTTTATTTCTCCCATAGGTATGTTTCATGTCATAAAGATGACAGGAAAATGACCTAGAAAGAAAGGATACATGTGATAAAACAGTGACCTGATGATGTGACCTCATTGAACTGGGTCCAGTAGGGGTTTGGTGATGGTCTGTCTGGTTTCCTCATGGGCAGAGCAGCAGTACACACCCTCTCAAAACCAACACATTATCACTTGTCTGTGGTCATAATTGGCCAAGATCTTGGGATAGGTAATGGGTCCTGCCAAGCTCCTATGCAGATGTATAGAAGTGTGGTAAGAAGCCATTCGTCTCTGCTAACATGTGGTTAGGAAAGGGCCATGGGAGTCAGGCTGTCAGCCCAGCATTGTGGAATTAAAGTCTACCCTCAATAGCAAGAGAATACGTCTGACATCATAGGCCCAACCAGTGTCTTCATGATGCTGTAACCCTCTAACATTGTTTTAGACCACTGTATCAAGGAAAGCACATTTTTACAGATTGAATAAGGGGAAATCTGGAATAAGCAACTATTAAGAAACTTAATCTGTGGTCTCAACAAGTGAAAATAAAAGTATCAGCAAAGAATCTGAATATTCAGGAGCCTTAAGCCTGATCTTTTCTTGAGTATCTTGTTTTCCATTTAAATCCAATTATCATGGACCCAAGAATATATTTTGCAAAAAGATTTGGGGATATATTTTAACTGTTATATGTGTATATATGTTTATATGTTTTCATTTTTTCTTCTTTTAATTTGTTGGCATGGCATAAAAGATTATCATAAGAATATCTTTCATTTGGGGTAAAAACAGGTGCTTTGTTTTCTTTCTTGATCTCTGTTCAGATCTGACAGAGTTTCACTGGAGTGAAATCATAATTTTATTGGTCATATCTTAACATTAGAAATGGCCGTGCCCCTGTGAGTGGCTAGGAAGAATGGAGATTATGCTTAAAGCCTAAACCTCAGACTTGTGGGCATTTTCTCCTCTGTATTAAAAAAAAAAAAAAACAGAAAGGAAAGACTGAACTCATGGTTATTTTGGGAAAATCAATTTCCACAAATACATTTAATTGCCCACACATAAATTTATAGTTCCCTTTCCCTCACTGCATAAATGGTTTCCTGCATTCAGTTTAGCTCCATGCCCTATGTTTTCATAAGAGTTTTTTATTCCTGATATTTGTCTGGTCAAGCCATTCTTTTGCTGAAAGTGTTGGTAACTATTCATTGCCTTAACGATGAATTCCAAGGGACATTCAAGGATTTTCAAAAGCTGGTCCTAAACTGATTTTCTAGCTTTACCTCCCCTGAGGATTCCTTCCCAATTTCCTCCTTTTTCCTTTCCAGTTCCCACAATTCTTGCATTCCTTGTTGTTACTCTATGTGCATAAAATTTTGAGGGATGGGCATGTACAACTTTATGTCACCAAATTTAGATGAGTGTGTGCCTATCTACCTATGTTACTGGCAACTCCTTTGTTGGAAGATAATCTCTAATCTGCCCTTCACTTATTAAAATTATAGTAAAATATAGATAATATAAAATTTACCATATTAACCACTTTTAAATCTGCATATTTATTGACATTAAGTATATTCACATTATTTTACAACCATCACCACCATCCATCTCTGGAATTCTGCATCATTCCATACTGAAACTCTTTATCCCCCATTAAAAGTAACTCCTCACTCTCCCCTCCCTCCAGCCCCTGCAGCCTTCATTATACTTTCTGTCTCTATGAATTTGACTACTCTAGGTATCTCCTAAAAGCAGAATCATACAGTGTTTGTCCTTTTATGTCTAGCTTATTTTACTTTGTGCAATGTCTTTAGGGTTTATCTATATTGAAGCATGTATCAGAATGTCCTATCCTTTTAAGGATCCATATGTTTTATTGTAGGGATATAACACATTTTGTTTATCTACCTTTCTGTTGATAGACATTAGGGTAGTTTCCATGTTAGGGCTATTATGAAAAATAGTGCAAATATTTGAGTCTCCTCTGGCAATTCTTTTCTGTATATATCCAGGATGGAATTGGTGGGTCAAATGGCACTTTTATGTTTAATTTTTTGAAGAACTGCCATACCATTTGTACAGTGGCTGTTTCCACATACTATTTCTACAGTTTTACCTTCCTGCCAAAAATGTACAAAGGTTTCAATTTCTTCACATCCATGCCAGCACTTGTTTTCTGGTTTGTTTTGTTTTGTTTTGTTTTTGTTTTATAATAACCATGTTAATGGGTGTGAAATGGGTAACTGAATATGGGTTTAATCTGCATTTCCCTAATAATTAGTGATATTGTATGTGCCTATTGGCCATTCGTATGCCTTCTTTGAAGAAATGTCTATTCATGTTTGTGCCCATTGTTTTTCGATTAAAGTGTTTGCTTTTTTGTTGTTGAGTATTAAGAGTTTTTTACACATTATGGTTATTAAGTCCTCATGAGATATGTGATTTGCAAATATTCTCTCCCATTCTGTGAGTTGTCTTTTTAATCTGATAATAATGCCCTTTGATGCAAAGTTGTTAATTTTGATGAAGTCTAATTTATCTATTAATGAAGTCTTTTAATCCATGAATATGGATGTCTATTCATTTATTTATGTCCTTGTTAATTTATTTCAGCAACATTTTATAGTTTCTGCTTATAAATCTTTCACCTCCTTAGTGAGTTTATTCTTTAATAGTTTATTCCTTTTGATGCTTTATAAATGGATTTTTTCTTAATTTTCTTTTCAGATTGTTCATCATTTCTTTTCTGATTGTTCAGATTATTTATCATATATTAAATGCAACTGATTTTTTTTGTTGATCTTGTATCCTGCTACCTTGCTGAATTTGTTTATTCTAACAGTTGCATGTGTTGCTTGTGTGTGTGTAATCTTTAGGGTTTTCTACATAAAAATCAGTATTGTGGATTTTCCTTACTCTGCTGAATTTTTTTCCATTGCACATATCATTTCCTTATATATGATGCAATTTACTTATTAATTATGACTCCTGTCTGCCTCTTTCCCAATAAACTGAATCACGTGAAAGTGAAAAAAAATCATGTCATCTGTGAACAGAGATAATTTTACATCTCCCTTTCCAGTTTGAATGTCATTAATTTCTT
This sequence comes from Suricata suricatta, assembly GCF_006229205.1. Lineage (NCBI taxonomy): Eukaryota > Metazoa > Chordata > Mammalia > Carnivora > Herpestidae > Suricata > Suricata suricatta. Next base: position 74,343,819 of record NC_043711.1, on the reverse strand, counting down.
TTCCTTGCCTAATTATTCTGGCTAGTACCTCTAGTACCCATTTAACTAGAAGTGGTAAAAGTGGACATCTATGTTTTTTTTTCTTTATGTTAGAGGAAAAGCTTTTACTTCAACATTAAATATATGTATAATGTTAGGTGTATTATGTTGAGATAGTTTCTTTCTATTCACAATTTGTTGAGATTTTTTATTAAATAATAAAAGGGTATTGAATTTTGTCGGTTGCTTTTTCGGTATCTATTGAGATGATCTTATGGTGTTTTTCCTACATTCTATTAATGTGATATATTATGTTGATTTATTTTTGTATGTTTATTCATCTTTACATTCCAGGAATAAATTCCACATGGTCCTGGTGTATAATTGCTTTCATATGCTGTCACATTAAGTGTTACAGTGTTTGGTTGAGGATTTTTTACATCAATATTTATAATATATATTGGTCTTCAATTTTCTTTCCTTGTACTGTCTTTGTGTGCTTTTGGTGTCAGGGTAATTCTGGCCTCACAGAGTGAGTTAGGAATCCATCCCTCCTGCCCAGGATTTGGAAGAGATGGAGGAAGGACTGGTGTTAGTTCTTTACATACTTGTTAGGTAGGATTCACTAGTGAAACGATCAAGTCTAGGTCTTTATTGAGAGGTTCTTGATTTTTGATTCAATCACCGAACTAATTATGAGTCTATTCTGATTTTCTATTTCTAATCAGTCTTAATATGTTTTTAGGAATTTATCCATTTCATCTAGGTTACCCAATGCATTAGCATACAATTTTTCATAGTACTCTCTTTTTGTTTTTGTAGATTCAGTAGTACTCTCCTTGCTTTCAATTCTGATTTTAGTAATTTGAGAGAAAACATGATACCTTATAAAAGTATTTGGCCAGATAGGATATTATAAAGGATGAGAACGTAAAAAGGGAGAATAAAAAACATTTGGCCCTGAAGATTTGCCTGAACTCAAATGACATTCCTAAAGTTTGTATCCAAGTACGTATTACAAAATAGGTATCTTTGAACCCAACACATGGGAGGAATCAAAGGTCATTTGTTCATGATTGTGTGTCACTGTGGTTAGTTTTTGTCACTGAAATACTGTGACCTTGAAATGATGGCTTTTTCTATCCAGTATATTTCCCTAAGTATTTTGAAGCCAAAGCAAATGGCTGAGAGACAGCCCATGGCTGGCTGGCTTACTGGTTTTTCCTGAAAGAGGGGAAAGTGAAGGAGACTTCAGTTTTTTTCTTTCTCTTTTACAAAGATTTCTACTTCTGCCTCCTGTTTGTACTCACAGAGTACTTAGAAGGCATCAGTGAAACTCCTAATAAATACCCAGTATTTTCCTACATCAAAAGTTTCACAACTCAACACTTCAGGAAGTCTGATTTTATTACTTGTTTATACATTTTTCCCCTTTGCCTGAACCAAAGTTGTCTTTTGCCAAATTTAAATGAAATTTGCCCCTCATAGAATTTCAGTTTGATACTGGATTCAGAAGCCAGAAAGAGGGAAGCCTGCATTTTAAATGTATCTATTTTTTTTGATGGATGTATCATAGTATTCAAAGCCGGGAATATACAACAAATTGCAACACATTTCCTCAAGCAGCCACTTAGAGCATACTAAATTAAGTTGATAATTATGTTTTACATTTTTTAATAGGGAATGAGGAATATGCCTGAATGGTCCAGTTTATTGGAAATTTTTCCAGGAAAACTTCCTACCAGTGTCTCCTAGTAGAGATCACTGTCTTATTTTATAAGCATCTAAATTTACTCCTCTCCACTTCTCTCTCTCTCTCTCCCCCAATCCTCCCCACCCCCCTCACCCCCCACCCCTGCTCTCTCAGCTCTTTCAGGTGGTGGAAGGTCTGAGGATCATTTGCACTAATTATTTTTAGTTCCTCCTCACATAACACCTGAAGAGGACCTTCTATTTATGGGAACCAAATTACTTAGAAATATTTCCAAGCTCCTTAGCAGAGGTCAGTACACACATTAGCTGGGGGCGAAAGGAATATTCAAGCTCAGGCACCCCTTTTGAATTCACAGCTGGGATTTTTGCAGCTCCATGCTATCAGTCTGGTCCCCTTGGTTACCCTTTACCTTGCTCATAATATCCAGACAGCGTGTCAGGACCCATCTCATCTCCACATATCAACAAATGTTTGTGGAGGATCAGCTGTTCCCATGGTACCTGGGCCTAGGGATTTGTGTTGGAATGTGTGGTGTTTCCCAGACCCTGGGTTCCCAGCAACTGCTCACATACAATTTTGATTCTCTGCACCTACTGAGTCCTTCTAGGATTTCATGGTGCTGCTCTGGCATTTTCACACTTGGGTCCTAACTCCCTATTACAAGCTACAGGGATTAATGAATTCCTTCCCTGAGATCTGACTGCACTTGCTTTAATAGGCCATTTTTTGCTCCCTGCTTTTTTCTCCATTAGGGTAATTTTCAAAGAAGCACTAGTTATTACTTTCTCATTCTAAATCTATGTTATAAAACTTTCTGCATTGGGCTACTTCCACTGGAGAAAATGTAGAACTTTATCTTGGTGGAAAGACTCCCTCTCTTCTGTGTGTGTGTGTGTGTGTGTGTGTGTGTGTGTGTGTGTGTGTGTGTAAGTTTATTCAGTTATTTTTGAAAGAGAGAGAGAGGAGGGGGGTGCTTGCTTGCTCACAAGCAGGGGAGGGGCAGAGTGAGGGAGACAAAGAATCCAAAGCAAGCTCCAGTCTCTGAGCTGTCAGCACAGACCCCCACACAGGGCCCGAACCCACAAACTATCAGATCATGACCTGAACCAAAGTTGGATGCTTAACTGAGCCACCCAGGTCCTTGCTTCTGTGTGTTTGTTACCCTATTTTCTTAGCTGTTTGTTTAATAGCATGTAAGAAACCCAAACTAGGCGGCCCTGGCTCTCTTATAAAAATAGATGTAGTGTGGAAATATTTTTTAATAACAATAAAATGGTGGCTACAACCTGTGTAAGTTAAGTGACATCTAAACAATAAGACATTTGAAACAGACGTTTTATCAAAAAAAAATTAAATTTTTCCCTTGAATCATGAATAAATTTCTGGTAATGTCTCTTACATAATACTCAACTCCCCAACTTTAAAAAATATGTACCTTGTGTGATAGCTCTTCGGTCTAAGTCTCAATTATGGATTTGAAAAAGAAGAATAAACAAAAAAAAAACTTGAGAAAATTAAAGGCCAGTTTGAACAGAACTAGCTTGGAAACTACAAATAATACAGATTCCTTGTTGCTACCCTTGGTAGGATTCTCAGATTTACTAAAAAGAAGAAGAGACACCCCCCGAAAACAAACTTAGAAAATTGAGATGCCAGTTAAATTTGAATTTCAGATAAACAATGAATAATTTATATTCTAAGTATGTCCCAAATATGGCATGAGACATACCTGGTCTAAAAGCATTATTTATTGTTTATCTTAAATTCAAATTTCACTGAATGTCTTGTTGGCCTTAACCTTTAGAGGTTCCAGTTCAGTTGAAGGTGAGTGGTGGAGATCCAAATGACTATACTTTTCAGACTGTAAGCTCTGCGTGGAATTCTTATATGTCAGGCTTGGAAACCACCAGATTATCATCTTAACACAGAACACACACACACACACACACACACACACACACACACACACACACACCAGAGACATAGTGGTGGTCCCAAATTCTGTGTCTGATAGATTTATACTACAAATGAAGACAAAATTTTGTCTGAAGTAAAAGAGAGACCAAAGAATATCTGAACTTGCCTTTGGTGATCCTGGCACAGGTAAGAAAATGCTTAGGCATTTTTCAAACTATAGTCTGAACTATAAACTGGTAGAATTATAGTCATGGTGATCACTATTGTTTTGGCTGGCTAGCTTGAACTTTTGTTATCAAATATGGCTGGTTGTTATTATATATTCTCGTTATCTTCTATAATTGATAGATAGTGAAGTACACACTATAAGTAAAACCCAAAAACCTATACTTACAGTAAGTGCCTGATATGTGGCGGTGCTATCAGAAAATGATAAATGGGATAGAGCCCCACCTCCCCAGGTGCTTAAATGAATGGTTTAGGATCACAACAATTTCCAACAGGCCTTTAAGTTTATTATGATAAGCTGATCAACATAGAGCTTTATATGCAAAGTGCCAGAGTAATAGAATACCTGGTTTCACAGAGCTTACAACGTTAGGAAAAAAAGTCTTTGCATTTCCAAACATAGCAGCCTCGATATAAAGCTTTATAAAGGTGAAATCCCTTTATGCACAGTTGAGGCGATATGGTTTGATAAGATGACATTAAAGCTCTTTGTACTAACTGGGCTTATTTAATTAAGAATAAGTTATGGCATTAGCACTACCTGATATGTTGTTATTGGTCATTGTCACATGAGACCTTTCTGGATTTTTTTTTTCCTGTTAAGAGTGTCTGTTGTAGCCAGCCTGGATATGGGAGGCTGTGCTATGTGACGTGAAATAATGCTCATCAAACACGTGGGGAAATTTCAGGCTTTTTAGTGTAGAAGATCCAGCTCAATTCCCAACTATTTCATGATGTCTTTCCTGATGGTTATGGCCCACTTTGAGCTCTCACTTGCCATATGACCACAGCACTGCACGCTGGACCATCTGCTGCTCCAGCAATCTCTTCATAATGTTTAAGTCTGGCAGTCTGATAGTATTGGGGGAGTAGGGGGCAAGCACTATGTCATGGACTTATGGACTTATTTAGAAATGTCCATAGTGTCTCCAGAAGAAGACTGTAAGTATTTTATCACCTGGTTGTTTGGCCTGGAAGTAATTTTGAAGATCACAACACCAAAGCAAGCAGTGTAGACCGAGAACATCATTTGCAGCACCAAGGGTGTGTCCTGAGAAAGAGCCTAAAGAAAGTCAAACCTCAAAATACCAAGATGAGTGAGGATTTAGAGGTAATTATTCTTTCTGGTTGGCTGGAAAATGTCTTTCTGAAAATTAAATCTCATATGATATGAAAGTTGCTGTGCTTAGGATTCTGGTTTGTACAAAGAGGACTAATGCAGAGCACCTGCTCTCAAGGATCAGCTAATCCAGGTGAGGAGTTAAGAAATGTGTATGAAAACTTAATTAGCAGGATAAATGGGCAGCACAGGAAGGTTATTTCTTGTCTCCAAAGGGAAGCTATTAAATGTGAGCTTCTCATTTCTAGACTACCTTATTTTCCTGTTGTGGTAAATACAAGATGGTGCATGGAATTGGGTCATTCTTTTGATATATTTCTTATGGTCAATGTATATAATAGAAGCCACTTATGAAGTGATTAATACTTTCCAGATGCTCTTGTAAGAGCTTTTTAAAATTTAACAGTTTTAATCCCCTCAACAACTCTGTGAGCTAAGAGCTTACAGAAAAAGAGAGGTTAGGTAACTTTCCCTAGTTTGCACAGCCATTAGGTAGCTCAGTCAGGCTGACCTGTAAAGTCCATGCTGAACACTAGTTCTGTTCTGCCTTCTTTGTTTCTGCCTATCACCAACTCTTAAGGTGCCTTTTAAAAATTACATTCCAGAAAATGTTTCCTCTACTTTTGTCTCTTTAGGATACAAAGTTTACAGGAAAAAAATCTGGTTAGTGGATGGCTCTTTTTTTAAAAAAAATATACTTTATTGTCAAATTGGCTTACATACAACACCCAGTGCTCATTCCAACAAGTGCCCTCCTCAGTGCCCATCACCCATTTTCCCTCTCTCCTACCCCCATCCACCCTCAGTTTGTTCTCTGTATTTATTTTTTTTTCATATAGTTTATTGTCAAGTTGGTTTCCATGTAACACCCAGTGCCCTTCCCCATAAGTGGCCTCCTCCATGACCACCACCCCTCTTCTCCCTTCCCCTTCAGTTTTCAATTCATTTTCAGTATTCAAGAGCCTCTCATGATTTGCCTCCCCCCCCAACTCTTTTTCCTCCCTTCCCCCCTCCCCATGGTCCTCTGGTAGGTTTCTCCTGTTAGACCTATGAGTGAAAACATATGGTATCTGTCCTTCTCTGCCTGACTTATTTCGTTTAGATGACAACCTTTAGGTCCATCCACTTTGCTACAAATGGCCAGATTTCATTCTCTCTTATTGTCATGTAATACTCCATTGTGTATATAAACCACATCTTG
>NC_043711.1:74214868-74337560 GCF_006229205.1 Suricata suricatta | reverse complement strand
ATGGGGGAGAAGAAAGGGACCTGTGCTTGGAAACAGGGTTTAAGGAGCACAGGAATGTCTTGAGCTGTTGGTCAACTGGGTGACATCATTGCATCTGGCCAGTTAGTCCTCACCCTGACTCAGTGGGTCACAGGTGGAAACAAAGCATATCCTTACTTACCAGAACAATTCAAAGACTCACCACTTTGTCTCTCTTTTCTTTCTCTGATCAGTTTTTCTCAAACTTTGGAGTAAATCAGAATCACCTGGAAGGCTTGTTAAAACAGATTTCTGGACCTAATGCCCAGAGTTTCTGACTCAGTGTGTCAGTTGTGGTGCATGAGAATTTGCAATCCTGCAAGTTACCAAGTGATGCTGATGCTGCTGGTCTGGGATTACATTTGAGAACCTTTGCTCTAATTGATTTAGACAGAAATCCTTTATGCTTCTTATTCTGTTTGAGGGCCTTTCTCTCATCAGGATTATCCAACACCCAGAGATTTCCATCTTTTCTTCCTCTCACTACAAACGATGCGACCTGCCTTCACTTTCCTCACAATCCTAGCCCCGTCCCCAGCTAAGCTCAGCCTCAGCGTTCCTCTCCCACTTAAAGAGATTAATTAAATGACATTCTGGTAGTTCCTGAAAGAAGTTGCATGGCTGTGGCCTTCCCAAGCTAGTAGAATGGAGCAGACCTTTCCCCCAAACACCTCACTCTGCTGGTGGTAGTACTCTAGATAGTTTTTCTGGAATCAGACAACTGCAGATGGAATGCAAATAGCTTTATCAATTATTATGTATGAGTGTTAGAGCAAGTACCTAACCAGTCTGTGTTTCATGTGAAGAGTATAGAGGAGTATTGGCACATAGAAAGCTACTTAAGAACAAACAGTTATTAAAATCAGAAACTCCTTGGATAGAACATATGCAGCAGCATTCAAAGAAATAAAAAAGATTATATTGTCTATATGGGAATTATTATATTACTATGATTACAGTGTATGCTACATTAATTGAATTTATATTGATCATTATAATCCATATTATTCTTACATTGTTTTATTCAGGTATAATTAACATAGAGTGTTATATTAGTTTCAGGCGTACAGTGATTCAGAGTTATTCGGTGATCATCAAGATAAGTGGACTCTTCATCCCTTTCAGCTATTTTACCCATTCCTCTCCTCTGTCAAGCACCAGTTTGTTCTCCAGATGTAAGAGTCTGGGTTTTTGTTTGTTTGTCTCTTTTTTCTTGGTTATTTTGTTTTTTTAAAACTCCACATATAAGTGAAATCATATGGTTATTTGTCTTTCTCTGACTTATTTATTTCAGTTAGCATTACACTCTCTACATCCATCCATGTAGTTGCAAATGGCAAGATTTCATTCTTCTTTCTGCTGAGTAAATGTCCATTGTATATATGTACTACATCTTCTTTATCCATTTATCTATAGATGGACATTTGGGTTGCTTCCATAATTTGGAAATTGTAAATAACACTGCAGTAAATATAGGGATGCATATATCTTTTAGAATTAGTGTTTTCATTATTTTTGGGGTAAATACTTAGAGGTGAAATAACTAGATCATATGGTAATTCTATTTTTAATTTTTGAGGACTTTCCATACTATTTTCCACAGTGGCTGCACCAATTTTCATTCCTAGCAAGAGTGGACGCAGGTTCCTTTTCCTCCATATCCTCCCCAACACTTGTTATTTCTTACATTTTTGATTTAGCCATTTTGACAGGTGTGAGGTGATATCTCATTGTGGTTTTGATTTGCATTTCCCTGACGACGAGTGATGTTAGGCATCTTTTCATGTGTCTTTGGGTCATCTGTATGTCTTCTTGGGAAAAATATCTGTTCAGGTCCATTGCCCATTTTTTAAATCAGATCATTTTTAAATTTTGGTATTGAGTTATATTTTCTTTATATGTTTTGTATATTAATCCATGTACTCCAAAAGCTATAAAACATTGATGAATGAAATTGAAGAGGACACAAATAAATTGAAAGATACTCCATGCTCATGTTTGAAAGAATCAATTGCTAAAATGTTCATACTACCCAAATAAATCCATATATTTAATACACTTTCTATTAAATTACCAGCAACATGTTTCACAGAATTAGAACAAATAATCCTACAGTTTATATGGAAGAAGACTCCAGATTACCAAAGCAATCTTTGCTGGAGAACAAAGCTGGAGGTATTACAAGCCCAGGTTTCAAAATACTACAAATATATAGTAATCAAAAATAGTATGGTCCTGACACAAAAATAGATACATAAATCAATAGAACAGAAAAGAGAGCCCAGAAGGAAACTCATGCATGTATGGTCAATTAATCTATGACAGAAGAGGCAAGAATATACTATGAGGAAAAGACCATCTCTTTCCCAAATAGTGCTGGGAAACCTGGGCAGCTACATGCAAAAGCAGGAAACAGGACCACTCTCTTACACCATACACAAAAATAAATTCAAAAGAGATTAAAGACCTAAATTTGAGGCCTGTAACCATAATATTCCTGGAAGAAAACATTGGCCATAGCAACAATTCTGTAGATATGTCTTCTGAGGCAAGAGAAACAAAAGCAAAATTAATCTATTAGAACCACCCCAAAATAAAGTGCTTTTATACAGCAGAAGAGACCATCAATGAAACGTAAAAGAAACCTATTGAATGGGAGAAGATATTTGCAAATGGAATATCCAATAAAAGGTTAATATCCACATCATTTTCTCAAAGTAAAAAATAAAATTCCATATGTTAGGCATATATAATATTTTAGTTACTTAAATATTTTTAAAGGAAAACATTATATTAATAAAATGCATATTATGCAAATATATGTTTATATCTGAAATTATAGTAAATATCAGTCATATTATATTAGATATAAAACATACAATATCACACAATACATAATTAATATGTATATATTTGATATATATTATATATAATTGATAGATATGCAAAGTCATTTAAAAAGTCCCTATATTGGGGCACCTGGGTGCCACCTGGCTCAGTTGGTTGATCATCCATCCAGCTTTTGATTTCAGTTCAGGTCACGATCCCAGAGTTGTGGGAACAAGCCCGACATCTCCACACTTAGTGTGGAGCCTGCTTAAGATTCTCTCTCCCTCTGCTCCTCTCCCCCACTAGTGCTCTCTCTCTCTCTCTCAAATAAAAATAAAGAAGGAAAATGTACCTATATGCAAGGGTACCTAAAATATATTAAAATGTTACATATATAATTAATATTAATATAGGAAAATGTCAAAAAAGGAAAATACCCAGAAGATATATTTGTATGTAATGTATATTATTAAGATTATTTATTATATATGTTATTTACTATTTCTAAACAGTTCATTATTCACATTTCAGTCTATTCTGCCACATTTGTGTTAATAAAGTTATCATCACTAATCTTATTGGAATAGCAACTCAAATTAACAAATGTCATTATATAATGTTCCTCAGTACATTAACAAATGGAAACTATGGTCTTGGAGGTCTTTGGTATGTATTCAGTGCTTTTCTTTAAGTGTATATTTTAAACAAGGAATATTAATTAACATTTTTTTACTGCTAAAGCAATATGTTACCTACAAAGGCTTTAAAATTTTGATATTATTTTCTGGGCTCTTGTTGAAGAGAGTGGTGTCAGCCTCATAGGGATCATTCTTAGGCTTCTAGAATATCTTACTGTTTTTCTCCTCTATCTTCCTACCATGGTGCCTGAAATTGCACTATTCCAGCATTCTTGATTTAATCACCATGACTCTTCTTCTCCAAAATGCTTCCATTTCTTTTTTTTTTTTTTAAAGCTTATCTATTTATTTTGAGAAAGAGAGAGGAGAGAGGTAATCCCAGGCAGCCTCCACCATGTCAGCACAGAGCCCCTTGTGGGGCTTGATAGCAGGAACCATGAGATCATGACCTGAGCCAATTTCAAGAGTCTGATGCTTAACTGACTAAGCCACCCAGGTGCCCCAAAATGCTTCCATTTCTAAGAGGAATAACTTCCTTTGAGTGCCATTATCAAAAGGTCATTTTCTGATGGTCTGTGATAGGTTTGGGTATTTAGAGTTTAGAGGCACCAAAAATACAAGAAAAGGAAGCTGGGGACAAATTTTCCTGCTTCAGGCTTCTATACGGCTCCCCAAAAACGGGAAAAAAATCAACACTGAGATCCATATTAAGTCAGCCTTATTCTTTAATATTTTGCCAAACTGAAAGCTGATGTTATCATAAGTTATATGGCTCTAGTGAGATGTGTGACTGACAGAGTTATATAAAGGCATATACTATTGAATATTGAGCTAGAGGCATATGCTATTGAATATTGAATCATACTTTGTGGAAAAAGCCATGTGCACACAGAATTTACTCTATTTTGAATCACATTCAAAAGACACTGATTTAAAGTTGGCTCTATTTAAATCTCCATGTATTTTAAGTGGGCAACAATTTAAAATCAAATACACAGTGGTGATTATAATAATCTCTTCCATTTGTTCAAAGCCTGACTGTATACAAAGGCTGCTCAGGGCATTTTCAGATTTTATCAAGGATGTTCTCTAATTTAAGACTTAGCTTAGACCAACACTGTTTTGTAGGAGGTATTAATAGACTTTTTTTTTTTTTTTACCCAAGTAGAAACCAATGCTTAGACTGAGAAGTCAAATAATATAAGCTTATGCAGATGATAGGCTGTGAATCCACAACTAAAATCAACCCCTTTGTGGCCAGGGCACTTTCCACCTCGTTGTGCTCTCTTTAAAGATACTTGGAGTCAAGGGATAAATAATATGTGCTTCTCAAGATCTTCAGAGTCACTATCTGAGTTCCAATCAAAGAAAAATTGGGACTGAGCAAGTGTAGCCTCATGTTCTCTCTAGATAATTCTGGTACTCTCTCTGCCTCTGTTAATGGGCTGAATTAATTGTGTCTTCCCCAAGTTCATATGTTAAAATTCCAACCCCTCATTATCTCAGACTATGTGGTATTTAGAAATAAGGTATTTAAAGAGGTGATGAAGAAAAAATGAGGCTGTTAGGATGGGCCCTAATTCAGTTTGACTGGCGTCTTTATAAGAAGAGGCACAGGGTGCACATGTGTAGAAGGACAACCATGGTGAAGAGGCATCAAGCGGGTAGTCACCTGAAAGCCAGGAAAGAGGCCTGTGACAGATCCTTCCCTCATGGCCTTCATGGTGACAACTCTGCTGGCACCTTGAACTTGGAATTCCAGCCACCTAGTTTGTGATACTTTGTCATGGCAGCCTTAGTAAACTAACACAACACCCGATACAATCTCTTTGAACCCCACCTAGAAGAAGTAATGAGAGGGCAGCTTTTGGAATCATCTCGTCAGTGAAGCTCTTCATTAACGTCTTAACCCCTAGAAAGTAGACTTTCCACCCCTCACAAACATGTCTTCCTGCTTATTCAAATTAAAGCTTTTCTTTAACCATCTGCAGGTGGCATGTACTGAGCATTTTTATTCTTTATGGAAGTGTCCTGTCTGCTTCCTTTTCCCCTTTATTACTCTTCCTTTCTCCTCCCTTTTTCCTCTCTTCTGTCACTGCTTACCTGTCCCCTCTTGTGTTTCTCTCCTGTCTCCCTTCTCTCTGGTCTTTCCCATCCTCTGTCCCTCTGTCTTCTATTTTTCTCCTCTCTCATTTCCCCACTCTTATATTGCCAGAGTCCAGCTCCAGCAGGTCTAGGGCTCCCTGAAGAATGGACAGTGTTGGTGAAAGAGAGTGAGAGAGCCTTGGCTTCTTTCTGCTCACCAGGCAGGCATCTCTGCACTGACCCGAGAATCAGCTTTATTTATTGAAAAAATGTAGGGGTACAAAACAGAAGTGGCAATTGCCTTAGACAGTGATTTCTGATAACAAATTATTTGGTATGTAAAAATTTCCCAGAACATAGATTGGTGGAAGACTCATGCATAACCTTTACCAACAGAGATTGAAGTAGGTGACTAGATGTTTATCATATTGGGAAGGAAGGAATCTTTAGCATTCAAATACAAGGGATGTTTTTTAGCATAGCAAAGGCAAAAGTTAGTTATTTTATGAGCAGGGGTCAATAGTCTGTTTTCTCTAGGAGAAAAAAATAGGTTTTTCTCAGGAAATGTAACATTTGCTCCTGTAATCACATAGAAGAAGAAACTCCCATAACAAGTTTTTTCACAAGGTACAATTCAAATATTTTTAGCATAGGAAGGGAAGTCACTCTTGATTCAGTCAGTCAGGCGCCTTGGGGGTCGGTGCTCAAGCAGAAATTAAGTGGGGGTTGAGTGGGTGTAGAAGCTCATTGCTACCTGATGGTGGGAGGCCTTGCAAACCTGCCTTACTTCAAAGTGGCTCCCAGCATTATATATTCTACCATACTTATCTAACATTTCCTCTCTCCTCTCAAAAAATAATTTCTTTAAAAAGGAAAGATATTCTGTCCTTTTTACCCCAGTGCAAACATTCCTCAAAATAAATAATCTCATGGGTATTTTCTCTGAATTCAGGAGGCACTTATGTGAAATAAATTGCTGATCTAACCTCTAGTGCAATGGTGGCCATCAGTGAATAGATAGGAAGACATTTCTGGGTTGGCACAAGGCTTTCCATGTACCAGAGTCATACTATCAAGCAGACACCAACTCAACCATTCAAAAGTCCTCCTACAGCCACTTTTACCTAAGTGTTGAGATTTCTGACCTGTTTCAGTTTTAAATATATTTAAGATAGTCTGAGTTAGTGGGTCTAGCAAGGAGGAGGCTTCAAGCATTGACTGGCAGAAATGACTGAAATGAACAGGGATTTTTTTTAATGTATTGTCATGTGATCAAACTGGAATTTGAAGGCTAAAGGACAAAGTGTCAAGCAGACATCATGTCTTAGATACTTGTCTGTCTCCTCCGAAGTATTTCTTGCTGTATTTATGTGGGCATTGCAAACTGGAGCATTGAAATCCCGACACTGAAATCAACATTGCAGATTCTCCCATTCTGTTTGACTCCTTCTTTGTAGGAAACAAATGGAGAAGCACTTCTCAGCTTGTTGTAAAAACAGCACTCTCAACTCTCCACTTCAACTTTTTGGATTTCAACTTATATATAGAATAACATACTTGTAATCCATATAAAGATTTCTTAAATTGCCGGAGAAATATGGCTTAACACTTCTTCTCAGGCCCAAAGAAAATAATTGGTATCCCAGTAAAGTCATTATTAAAGGTAATGGATGGTCAAAGCCTGGAAAAATCATTTTTGAAAATTTCCAAACAGGCCAAAACAGGAAAATGTCTGGGTTTCACAGTGTTATTTAACAAACACACACTGTCTGCTCAGGGTACCTGCATCTCCTCAGTCATGAATTAAACATCATCTTATGGTGCCCCTTCTTGTAATGATGGTAAAATCCATGACTTCCAGGTGTGGCTTCAGGCTAGAAATAATAATTTAAAAAAAAGAAAAACAGTGAAGTTTTCTGCAGTTTTAAATGCTAAGGGTGTTAATTGCCAGGTTATATCTAGAGTGACATGAATATGGAAAGATAAAGCTGAATGAGGTTTTCAGGTCATTAGAAGGTCCAGTTTGCTAACAGCAAACAAGAATCCTGCTCTTTTGATAGACATAGGTATCTTCCATCTACAGGTAGAATTTCAGATATCAATCCCAGAAGGGATAAAATTGCTGTCTTCATTGTCTAGCAATTATGGAGCTTATTTGTGTCAACACCGCTGAAAAGAGACTACATATAACTATACCACTGCAATGCCCATACGTTTCTTAGGTATCTATATTCACAACTATTGCTGTAAGTCTATAAAAGTGAGCTCTTTCTGCAAAGGACCTTGCATAAGCCTCATTTTTATTCTGCCTATAATCAAAGTCCAACTGCTTGTTCATTAAAAAACAAGAGAGAGAAAGAGGGGTGCCTAGGTGGCTCAGTTTGTTAAGCATCCGACTTGATTTTGGTTTAGGTCATGATCTCATAGTCATGAGATTAAGCCCTGCATTAGGCTCTGTGCCCTTTGCTGTTCTCTCTCCCCCTTCTCTCCCTTTCTCAAAATAAATAAATAAGCATTAAAATTTAAAAAAAGAGAAAGAAATAAAAGAAGAGAATAAAAGAACTATGTCTTTCCAGAGTATTACAGCCTGAGCAATCTTATACATAGCAATTCACAAATTGAAATGTATATCTAGCTATCTATAGATCTGTGCTGAATTATATAAAATGTGAATTTTGGAAGTGGGTATTTTGGAAATATGAGTAAAGGGGGGCTTATAAGAACTTTAAATATAACAAAATGTGCCCTGGATTATCTTGAGGCTACCTAATTCACATATTTGTCCATTGTTGCTCTCAGTATACTTGCTGTTGTCCACTGTTTTTCTTGCTTCGATTCTAAAAGTTATGATGGAAAAGAATCATTGACCAATCTGGAGAGATGTAGAAGAATCGTGTCTCACAGCTATTTCAGCTGTACATGTTTCTTCACTCACATTCACATGAGCTTTGAGCTTCCATTCTCTGGTATCTACAACACTAAGTCACATTTGGAAGGTTGAATGGAAGATACCTATCTTTCAAAAACTATAAATCATGACTCCTTTTATATAATCTGAACCTTCTGTTCCTCAATTACTCTATCAAATGACCATGTTAGGCTGTGTGATATTTAAGTTTCCTCATAATCATTTTGTGAAACTGACCTGGATCAAAGGTGCTCTACACTAGCCTGAGTACAGGGAGAAAAATATACACAGCATAGCAAAGAGAACAGGAAGTTAGTGGTATCTCCTTTTCTGGTTGCACTGTCATGTGAGGATCTGACTTGCCTCTTCAGGACCTGTGACCCAGAGAGAATGGGCAGAAAATAAGTGTGCGGCCATATGGAGGTTACAAGCCAGCAGATACTTTGAACTTGAGTTCAAGTGTTTACAGGACTTACACAAGTAGAAGCTTATCCAAATTAATGACAGTTGCATAGGAATCCATTGTTCAGGTATTGTATATTCCAGGGAAACATTGTCTAGACCTTAGTTATCATACTTCTGTATCAAATTATCACTATTCAGTTACTTGGAATATCATGATTTCTAATCCCACAAGGCATATAGTAGAAGTGATAGGTACACCATATGTATTTGTATTTATGTTCATTTTCCCTATATATGAATATATTGGATCCTATATATGTTATATAGATAACTATTCCTTCTGGCTAACATCCCCTAAGACTCTTAGGGGAAAATGTTGAAGTACACACATAGATGGAGCTTTGGGACTTATCTGATGGCTTTATGCCTCTATACCTTGATTTCCCATCTTCCTCCTCATTGACTGTCTTTGAGCAGTTTTGGAGTCTGTGAAATATCTGCTTTTGTCTGTGTGTAAAGAGATAGTTATTTTGAGAGTAGAATAGTCTGATTTTTAAATTACAGGCAAATCTTTTTCTACTAATGAAATTTGTTTCATTGAGATTTTTAATGAATTTTCTGAATGTGCTTGCTTCCTCTTGGAGGAGTGTTTGTAATAAACGTCTCTTGTTGGTACCAAATGACTCTATTTGCAACTCTTCAGTGTGACACCTACACTTCTTCTTGGTGAATAACAATCCATTTTGATGAACGCCTGAATAACAGGTCAGTAGAACAAAGCTGGATTCCCAGGCAATATTTTAACAAGGCTTTTAAGATTCCAAATACAGTCTGTTTATGAAGAGAGAAGGGCCCTCCTGGATGGTCAATAAATAGGTGATCATCTAAAACAAAGAATGGTTAGAGAGTCCAGATACAGGTTGTAAATTTGGCAACCAGAATTGGGTAAGCCAGGAGAGAAGTGTAGTCTTGGTTGAAGAGAAACTAAACAAGAGTTAAATAAAATTGGTGTACGGAATAAAGGAAATGATGATCAAGGAATGCATTGGGATGTGAATTGATGTAAGGAGATACTAATACCTGTGTTGTTATAATATCAAGAAAGCTATTATACTTCACTAAAGAGTGAATGATCATAATGTTGATGAAAAATAGATCTGTAGTAGATTACTGATAATATGTACATCAAAAATCAGCTTGCCCAGTGATTTCCACAATCATCTGGGCAGCTTTATTCTATTCATACTGTGCACATCTATGTCTGCTCATTGTTGTCACTGAAATTCTTGACCTAAGGCAATAGTTTATTTTATAGATAGACAGGGACTCAGAAAGATTAAGTGACTTGCTTCAAATCAAAGTTACTATGTATAAACATACTGGCAGCAGCAAAAAGACTTTTGCATTGGAGCATCCTGGGACACAAGAATGCTTTTCTTTGGGGAGGGAGGTATTATTTTCTTTATAGTTTTAGAATTACGGACCCATTGGATTCTTCCTGTATCATTCTTAAATCTCAGGAGTTCAGAACTCCTGCCTTCTCCTTCCCTTTAAAAGTGTACCCACATGCTCCCATGTTGTACATCCACATCACTCAAAAGAGAAAGGTTTTGAACTCCGGTTCTACCTAGTGAAACACAGTTCTTCCCAATAGCATCTCGAACAGCCTCTAGAAAAGCCAACCACCTTTTGTTTGTTGTTGAGCTGAACTGGTTGCTTTGTTTTCTTTTCTCTAGGTCTGTGAGATGTGTATATTTGTCTTCATATTTTCTGTTTTTGTTCTTTTTGTATTTTCATGAGAAATCCAGTTGATAATCCCTTATTACCTATATATAGCAGACCTCAAATGCTTCATCTAAACATAGACTGGCAGAACTTTGGCCTCAAGCAAACTTCAGGTGGTTGTAGCCAAAATATTAATTCTCATGTGAGTGAGTTACAAGGTAAACAGACTGTATTTGGAATCTTAAAAGCCTTGCTAGAATATTGTCTGGGAATCCAGCTTTGTTCTACTGAGCCTGCAAAAGGACTCCTGACCTGTTATTCAGGTGTTCATCAAAATGGATTGTTATTCACCAAGAAGTGCAGGTGTCACACTGAAGAGTTGCAAATAGAGCCATTTGGTACCAACAACAAGAGACGTTTATTACAAACACTTATATGTTATGGTTAAAAACATATCCTTTGATTTTTCTAAACCCCTCCAGTGCTTGGTTTTTAATTTTTTTTTCTTATACATTCAAGAAACAACTTCACAATCAGGAGTGAACATACCTGTCAACCCTAAAAGTTTCCTCATGCCCATTTATAATTTCTTTCTTCCGGCTCTTTTCCAGACACCCTGCAAAGCATCCCCTAATCTGTTTTCTGTCTCTCTACATTACTTAGCTTTTCTTAGAATCTTATATAAATGGAATCACACAGTATGCATTCTTTTTTTTAGAGTATCTTTTGCTGCCTCATTAGCTATAACTTTTTATTTTAATGGTTGTGTTAGAGTTTATAGTAATACATCTTTACCTTCAAAATATTTTATGCTACTTAGGTATAGTATAAAAATCTTATAATTTTTCTCTTTCTCCCCTCCCATGCTGTATGCTATTATCACACATCTATATGTATGTTATTCCTCCAAAATATTATTTTTGTTTAAACAGTCAGTATCTTTAAAGAGATATAAATAATATGATAAATATATGTTTTCCCATATAGTTACTACTTAGAGTGCTCTTTATTCCTTTGGTTAGATTATATTTTCATCTGGTCATATTTGCCTTCTGCCTAAAGGACGTTCTTTAACATTTGTTAGAGTACAGATCTGCCATTGATGAATTGGTATTTCTGTTTTCCACCATTTTTCCTTTTTTGGCAAAGCACTACTTGAACTTATCCTCTGATATGTATTCAAGGTCAATTGAGCTGGTCTTAGATGTTTTAGTTCCTCACTGTATGTTAGTCTGTATTTCATCATCTTGTTCAGAATTGACTTGGCTATTCAATTTTCTTTGGCTTTTCATATAAATGTTAAAGTCAGCTTGTTGGTATTTACAAAAAGGTTTACTGGAATTTTGATTGAGATTGTATTATCAAATCTATAGATCAAGTGGGTGAGATAATATCATGATAATATTAAGTCTTACAACCCATGAGCAAATATAGCTCTTTATTTTATAGGTTTTCTTTGATTTCTCTCACTAGTGTTTTATAGGTTTTTTTTTTAAATACAGATATTGTACCTATTTAGATTTATACCTAAGTAATTCATTTGGAGTGCTATTGTAAATTGTATTATTATTATTATTATCATGTTTCGGATTTCAATTTATCATGCAATGTATAATAATACAATTGACTTTTGTAAGTTGACCTTATATTCTGAGACCATGTAAAACTCATTCATTAGTTCTAGGAATATTTTGTGAATCCTTTGGGATTTTTTATGTAGACAATTATATTATCTCTAAGTAAAGATAAATGTATTTCTTCCTTCCCAATGTACTACTTTTAGTTTTCTTGCTCACTGCACTAGCTAAAACTTCCAGTATGATGTTTGAATAGGAATGGTGAGAGAAGACATCTTTGATTTGTTGTAGAGCTGAAGAGAAAACATTTAGTCTTCTACCATTAAATATCATGGTATCTGTAGATTTTTTAAACCTATATTGAGTTAAAGAAGTTTGCTCACAGAAAGTTGCAGTTGTTAATATATGAAACTGTGTCACAAATGAATGTATTTTGGATTTTGTTGGAAACTTTTTCTGCATGTACCAATATAGTCATATGGATTTATTATTTAGTCTAATAATAAAGTGAATTGCAGTGATTGAATTTTGAATGTTGAACCAGCCTTGAATTCTTAGAATGAATTCCATTTGAACTTGACATATTATGCTTTTTATATAGTGCTGGATTCTACTTAATAATATTGAAAGATAGTGACATATGGTGTTCTTTTCTTGTAATACTCTGATTTTGGAATTAGAATAATGCTGACCTAATTTAAAGATTTCAAAACATTCCCTCTTCTTTCATTTTCTGGAAGAGAATATAGAAGTTGGTATTATTTCTTCCTCAAATGCTTGGTAGAACAGTCCAATTAAACTATATGAGCTTAGAGAATTTTGTTTTGTTTTAGCATATTTAAAACTACAAATTTAGGGGCTCCTGGGTGGCTCAGTTGGTTAAGCATCCGACTTCAGCTCAGGTCATGATCTCATGGTTTGTGGGTTCGAGCTCTGCATTGAGTTGTGTGCTGACAACTCAGAGCCCCTGCTTCAGACTCTGAGCTTCCCTCTCTCTACCCCTCCCTCACTCATGCTCTGTTTCTCTCTATCCCAATAATAAATTAAAATGCATTTTAAAAACTACAAATTTAATTTTTTAATAGATATTCAACTACTTATTTATCTCACTATCATGGTAGATATCTGTTTATCCTTTCAGATCCATCAATTTTTGCCTCAAGCTCTATTATTAGGTACATGCATATGTAAAATTGTTATGTATTCTTGGAGAATTGGTCCTTCCATTATTATGTAATGTCCCTCTTTATACCTGATAATCTTCTTTTTCTGCATTGTTTGCTGTTTCAACCTTCTGGTTTGTGTTTGTACATAATTGATTTTATAAAGTGTGTTTTTAGTAGGCAGAATACAGATAAGTCTTGTTTTCTACTTTTGTTTTTGTTTCTTTTTTAATATGATAACCTCTGTCTTTTAACAGATACATTTAAACTATAGGCATTTAAAATAATTATTAGTATATTTGCATTAAAATTTGTTATGTGGATATCTGTTATCAATCTGTAATATTTTTTCTATGTCATGTTTCTGCTTATTACATCTTTTCTGGTTTTAAGTATTTTTCCTTCAATTTTATTTTTTCTATACACTTATTATTTATACTTAACCTTTTTAGTGTTTGTGCTAGAATTTAATATATACTTTTTAAAATTATTTAAGTCTATTTCTGAATATGTCACTTTACATGTAGGAATAGTATTTTATAACAGTACATTACCAAATGTGGGGTCCCCCACATTTATGCCAGTGTGTCATGCATTTCATTTCCACACACATTATAAATATGAACACTATCCATTTTTATAGTTATTGCTTTATTTATTTATTTATTTATTTTTAGTTTGGCTTTACAGTTTATTGGGGTGCTAATTTATTCTGAGTTTGTTTTTTTAAATAGTTTATGCCAAGTTGGTTTCCATAGACAGATCTCTTTTATAAGAAACATAAAGTTATATTTAACTTCATTTATTCTATTTCCAACATTCATTTATTCATGTAGATCTAAGTTCCTTGCCTTTATCATATCCCTTCTGTCTTAAGAGCTTCCTTTAATGTTTGTCATAGGAGAGGTCTACTGACAATTAATTCTTTCATATATTGTTTGCTGATAAAGTCTTTTTAGGCTGCTTATGCCAAATAGAGAATTCTGGTTTGATAGGCTTTTACTTCTTTTTCAACACTTTAAAGTTCTTACTCTACTATTTCTTATTTGCCTGGTTTCTGATCAGAAATCTGCTATAATTCTTCTTCTTGTGCCTATGTAAGTAAGGAATCTCTTTTCCCCTCTGACTTTAATTTCCATTTTTCTTTGGTTTTCTTCAGTTTGAATATGATACCCCAGGTTTCGTGCTTTGGGTATTTATTATACTGGAATATCTGGTTTTATGTAACTTGTTTTGGAAAATTTTCTGCATTATTTCTTCAGATATTTCACTTGCTTTGTTTTCTCTTCTTCTGGCATTCCAATTACCCATATTATTCCATTTGATATAATCTCATACCTCCTGCATGCTCTGTTCTTTTTTTCTCCACAGTTTATCTCTATGTTTCAGCTTATGTAATGTTTCAAATTTTTAAAAATTTACTTTGAGAGAGAATGAGAGAGAGAGAGCAAGTGAGCTAGCAGGGGAGGGGTAGAAACAGAGGGAGAGAGAGAATCCCACATGGGATCCACACTGTCAGCGCATAGCCAGCTGTGAGGCTCCATCTCATGAACTATGAGATAATGACCTGAACCAAAATTAAGAGTCAGATACTTAACCAGCAGAGCCACTCAGGTGCCCCTCAGTTTATGCAGTTTTTATTGCCTTTCCTTCAAATTTACTGATTGTTTTCCTAGTTCTGTCACATCTACTAATGAGTCCATCAAAGGTCTTCCTTTCTGTTATAGTCTAGGATTTCCATTTGATTCTTTTTTTATAGTTTCTATCCCTCTGTGGAAATAACCCGATTTTGCATGATTAGGATCTTTTCATTCACCTTTTAACATATCTAAGTCTAGTTGATTCTGAGGTCTCTTCAGAGTTTGCATTTATTGCCTTTTGATATATCTTATAATTTTTGGTTGGAAGCTGGATAGATTGTATACAGCAGTAGATAATGAGGTAAATCTACTTATAGTAATATGTTCAGGGTTGGGTTATGTTTCAGATTTGTTGTTTCTGTAGTTCCCAATGTTGAGGGCTATTGTTGCCATGTGTACCACAGACTTAGAATTCTTCTGGTTTACTTGATTTTGTCTTACTTCTTGGCTCTTTGTGCTCTTACTCAGAGTTTATCTGAGAGTCTATCTCTCAGCTGAAATACATTGCTACAGTTATTGGAGTTTTGATAGTTTGGGATGTAGGGAAGGAAACCAGTCTTAATGTCTGATTAATTATGAATGTTTGGTGTCTGCAGTGGGTCTGTTCCTTGGGGTATGGCCTTTATAAGTGATTCTGACTCTCATCCAAGGATGGAGCTTTCTCCTTGTCCCCCTATTTCCTTCTATCAGACATCCTACAGTGTTTTCAGTCTGTGCAGCAGTGCATTCTGCCCTATAGACTAAGTGCTTTTTTTTTTTTTTCAATAGGTGAGACAAGGCAGCTGAGGATAGCTTTCTTCTTTCAGTGGCAGTGTTTCAATCTGGCAATATATACCTCTGAAGACTGAAACTTTTGTTCCATCAGGGAGATGGGTCTGGGAGGTTTCAGCAGTGGCTGTTTTCTCTCCTCCAGAAAGTACCATGGGAGAACTTTCTCCATATTATCCCTGATTTTCCCTATGAGAGCGTGGTGGGGTTCCTCAGGAAAAGCTTGCAGGATTGTGACACCACCCCCTGTGATTGTGATCCCCGGCATTCCACATTTCTGCAGAAGACCACTCTTAGCTTCCAAAAATTCATTCGTCAAAATCTCTAGTTTAATGTTTTTACCATCTTAGATGGCTTCCAGTGGCTTCTACTCTAAGCAAGGAAATTCTTGGGTGCCATTTTTCACTACAGGTACCTTTTCCTCTATGTTTCACCATCTGTTCTAGGATCTTTCTAGGATCACTATCTGTTATGAGACCTTGTTTTCTGTTGAGTTCCTGAAAATTTATTAAGTAGACATCTGTCCAGATATGGTCTTTCTTAAGGATGGGAGCTTCTTCATCTTTTTTTTTTCTTTTTACATGTCTAAGCTAAAAATAAGATGTTCTCCTAAAAACATGATAATTGAAGTTCTAAAATATTCTCCATCTTCTAGTTATATAATTGTGCATTAGTTTTCTTTGTTCTGTATCTGTATAGTTTTTTATTGGAAGGTATGTGGATATATTTGAATTAAGAATTCATCATTTACTCATGGACCATTTGCCTTTGTCCAATCCTGAAAACAACTCTGGTTGATAGCATACTTCTTCATAAGTTTTGATTTACCAGAATTAGAATGATTCTCTCTGGAATAGTAACTTTTATGGTAGAGGTTCTCTCCTTCATCTAGATTCATTCTAGTTTGACTTTCCCTCCCAAAGAGAGCTAGCTTTTATAGCATAGAATATTCTGAGTCTGATCTGACTATAACAGAACTCTGTAAGATGGGTCCATCTTAGATCACATACATCAAATTTCCATAGGTAAATTTTCACCTGAATTGACATTAATAATTGTTACTACTGCCTTTTATAAATAAGGCTTCATGGTTACTAAAATTCCCAGATGATTGGCTCACAACCTGTAGTCAGAGTAAGAATTTCCCATTTTGGCTAGTGATTTTTTCAGCTATCTTTGTGATTTTGCTGTTAATTGTTTTAAATACCTTAATGTTTTGAGTATGGTATTTTTAAAAAATGTTTATTTATTTATTTTGAGAGAAAGAGAGTGTGTGCACTGAAGAGGCAGAGAGAAAGGGGAAGAGAGAGAATCCCAAGCAAGCTCTGCACTAAAAGTATGGAGCCTGACACAGGACTTGAACCCATGAACCTAAGCTGAAATCAAGATTCAGTCATTCAACTGACTGAACCACCCAGGCACCCCTTGGGTATGCATTCTTGTTGTCAAGATTACTTTATATGATTTTAGTTACACGAGGTATTAACTATCATCTATAAAGTTGCTAAATATTCCATCAATCTCTTTATCGCAACTATTGAGAAAAATGTATAAAATGAAATCAAGACAGAACCACAGACATTTCCATCCAAGTTGGCATTAATCAGTGATCTGTGCATTAGTTATTAACCTAGCTATAAATCTATATAGTTAATTTTGAAATGAGTTCAATCTCAACATTGTATCTGCAATGTCTAATGAAGGCTGCTAGATGCTTCTTTAATATAATGAAAAAAAATTATATCTATGCTTTTAGAATCCTAGGATTTGTTCTTACAGAATCTCTTGATTTCCAGTGATTATAGTACTCTTTTGAAATTTCTGATATTTTCAATAATCTCTTATGGAAATTTACTCATGTGTAAATTACTGCTCTCTAATTTCTAGAATCTACACTTCCTTCCCTCCTTCCCTCTCTTCCTACATTCTTCTTTCTTTTAATTAAATATCTAACAAACTCTGGACTACCTACAACTTTGCTATTACCTAAGTAGTTACTGAGAGTTCTGAGATGACATCTTAAGGACGTATTAGATCTATAAACGGAAATTTATCTCTGCTTTTGTAGTGCCTTGATATACTGTTGGTAACTAGAAATTTATTAATATTTTAACCTACCTTGAATTGTAATTTTTCATAACATTATTACATAATGTTTTACTTGATAATTAATTTATTTGATGAAGTATATGGAAGAATTAAAGTAAACTTTTCTTATTTATACATGGTACCTTTCTTAAAAATATGAAATATTTAAAGAGCATTTATTTGAATTTCTTTTTTTAACAAGAGACAAAGTAAGACATTTAATAATCATAAATGGAACATTCCAACAAAAAGATATAACAGTTATGAATATTTATACACCAAACATGGAAACACCCAAATACATAAAGCAGCCATTAACAAACATGAAGGAAATAATTGATAGAAATACAATAATAGTAGGAAACATTAACACCTCACTTACATCAATGGACTGATCATCCAAACAGAAAATCAACAAGGAAACAGTGGCTTTGAATGATACATTGATCTAATAGATATAGTCAAAATATTTCATCCTAAAACAACAGAATACACATTTTTTTCAAGGACACATGAAATATTGTCTAAAATAGATCACATGTTAAGCCACAAAATAAATCTCAACAAATTCATAAAGACTGAAGTCACACCATGCACCTTTTCCAACCACGATGCTCTGGAATAGAAGTCAATCACAGGAAAAAATCTGGAAGAACACAAATATATGGAGGTGAAATAACATGCTACTAAATAATAAATGGGTCCCAAGAAATCAAAGAGGAAATCAAAATATACATGGAGACAAATGAAAATGAAAGCACAATGGTCCAAAATCTTTAGGATGCAGGAAAAGCTGTTCTAAGAGGGAAGTTTATAGAAGTACAGAGTTACCTCAAGAAGCAAGAAAAATCTCAAACAACATATACTTACACATAAAGGATCTAGAAAAAGAACAGACAAAACCTAAAACTAGCATTAGAAAATAAATAATAATGATTAGAGCAAAAATAAATGATATAGAAAATAATAAAAACAGAACAATAGAACAGATCAATGAAACCAGGAGCTGGTTCTTTGAAAAGATCAACAAAATTGATTACCCTTTAGCCAGACTTCTAAAAACATAAATAAATTAATTAATTTAAAAAAAAGAGAGAGAGAGAAATAAGAATGAAGACTCAAACAAAATCAGAAAAAGGAGAAACAACAACTGATACCATAGAAATACAAAGGATAAGAGAATATTATGAAAAATCATCTGCCAACAAAGTGAGCAACCTAGGCGAAATAGATAATCTCCTAGAAATACAGAACATCCCAAAACTGAATCAGGAAGAAACAGAAAATTTGAACAGACTGATTACCAGCAAAGAAAATGAATCAGTAATCAGAAAACTCCTAGCAAACCAGGACGAGTTGTCAAGACCAGACAGCTTCATAGGTCAATTCTACCAAACATTTAAAGAGGAATTAATACCAAATCTTCTCAAACTATTCAAAAAAAAAAAAAAAAAAAAAGAAGAGGAAGGAAATTTGCCAAAATCATTCTATGAGGCCAGCATTATTCTGATACCAAAACCAGATAAAGACCCTACAAGAAAAGAGGACTACAGGCCAATTTCTCTAACGAACATAGATGTGAACAACAAATATTAGCAAGCTGAATCCAACAATATATTAAGAGAATAATTCATTATGATCAAGTGGCATTTATTCCGGGGATGCAAAGGTGGTTTAACATTTGTAAATTAATCAATGTAATATATCACATCAGTAAAAGACAAAAACTAATGATTATTTCAATAGATGAAAAAGCATTTGACAAAGTACAGCATCCATTTATGATTTTTTAAAAAGCCCTCAACATAGTAGGTTTAGAGGGAACACTCCTAAAAATATTAAAGGCTATATATGAAAAATCTGCAGGTAGCATTTTATTTGACAGTGAAAAACTGAGAGCTTTTCTCTTAAGATCAGGAACAAGATAGAGATGTCTAGTCCCATCACTTTTATTCAAGATAGTACTGAAAATACAAGAAATAAAAGGCATACAAATTGGTAAGGAAGAAGTCAAGTTGTCACTACTTGCAGATGACATGATATATTTGAATTTCTAAATTCTCCTTAAGATTTGCCAGTGCAATAACTGAAATGGTCCAACTCTTCCTCTAGCTCAGAATTTTTCTCTATGTTAAAGAATTACAATAATTAAGCACATAAAGAAAATATGTTGGAAGATTAATCTGCATTTGTACAAATTGAATAACAACCAAAATTGGTAGTCATTACATATTCCCCACAGTTCTGCTACTAAACTTAATTGGTATAGTCCAATAGATTGACAGAAATTTTCACTCCAAAACACAATTTAAAATGAAAACGATCATGTTTAAAATGGCATCTGGGGTGGAGGATATTTTACCACAGTATCAAAAATTGTGATCATGGCTCATATCCCCAGTTTGTCTAGGGAAGTCTAGATAATATAGTTATGATAAGCCCATGAATATAGAACATAGAAAGGTTAGGACTATGTGTTGAATGTACCTTTTTATTTATGAAAAACCCTATGAACATGTAATACAGTATAAGAAATCTAATCTTATAATGAGTTATGTGTGCTTAAGCAATTTTAATCTTATGTTCCAATTATATACATTAAAATATTGACCCTGAAACATAACTGTTTATAGATTTGTTTATTAAAATTATTAACATGTGTTTAATTTTATATATGTGTCCTTATGAATGTATTATATGAAGAAAGGGAGCAAAGAAGAAACTTTTTTTTAAATAAAAAGAACTAATATTGAGCTCATTTATGACACTACATTTAGGTTTTGGCTATGTTGTCTTTACATTATTTCTTTTTCCTTTCCTCTTTCTTTTCTTTTCATGTGATTATGTCCCATATACTCTGATTGTAAGCTTCCTAGCAGCCTAAATAGTTTATGCCCATGTTAGGTGGAAAATTTACCTTTGAGACCCACATCTGCAGGGCAACACTAAGCCCTCACGTTGTGTCTGAGACTGTTGAAACTCTTAATCTTTTTTTAAAATTTAAATTTAATTTAATTTTTATATTTTTAAAACAATAGAAAGTTATTTTCTTTTTTTTCTCTTACTGTTTATTGTCAAGTTGGTTTCCATGTAACACCCAGTCGTCATCCCAACAAGTGCCTCTTCCACGCCCATCACCTCACATCTACCATATCATGTGTCTCTGTGTTTTCCTTTTGATGTTTTGACTCATTTTCTGTTTACACATGTGGTTCATTTTCCTTCATATAGTCTCATATGTTGTAATATCTAAAGTTCCCTTTGTGTCCCTCATCTTACTAGCTTCAATCTTCATAGTCCTACTGGGTGACCTCATCCATTCTCAGTGTCCCAGAATGATACATGGATTACTAGCTCACTAGCTTAGATCAGTATTCTGGTTTCAGATACATGTTTTCAAATGCTTCTGAGGGCCCTCTACTATATCCCCAAACACATCCATTTCCTCATTCATTTATTTTAAAAGGAGCAATTGAGTTGTACTCTGTGCTGGAGTTAAGTGCTTGAGATACTTCAGTTTACAAATAAACAGAGGTCTTTGCCCTCAAAAAGTTACATTGTGTGTGTGTGAGAGAGAGAGAGAGAGAGAGAGAGAGAGAGAGAGAGAGAGATTAATTCACACAGTAAACATTATGCTGTGGTGGTAAGTGTGCACCCTAGGGTGAGGTTTGGGCGAGTGCCTAGGAAAAGTGTGGGACTTATAGCTTGAAACAGACTTATTTAGGGTAGGCTTTGTTTTGAAGGCTTATTCCAACAAAATGTTGAAGAAGTAGGAGTTAGATCTTCCACATTAGGAGGAGAAACATTCAAGTCAGAGGAAATAGTATGCAAAGGTTTTATGGCAGGTGTAAGCCTATGAATTTTAGGACAGGAAAGAGGATGGTGCTCTTCAGAGCAGTATGAATGAGGAGATGAGAAGTCAGAAAGGCAATAGAGGCTACATCCTGTTGTAAATACTTTGGTCATTATTATAAATGAAAGGGGAAGTCATTGCATTGTTCTCAGCAAGGGAGTCAATACTTCAGCTGCTGTCTTTTTTACCACTAAAAAAACCTAATAGGGGCACCTGGGTGGCTCAGTCGGTTAAGCCTCCCACTTCGGCTCAGGTCAGATCTCACGTTTGTGGGTTCGAGCCCCGCATCAGGCTCTGTGCAGACAGCTAGCTCAGAGCCTGGATCCTGCTTTCGGTTCTGTGTCTCCTTCTCTCTCTGCCCCTCTCCCTCTCATGCTCTGTCTCTCTCTGTCTCAAAAATAAATAAAAACATTAAAAAAACCTAATAATTCAACTTAATTAATTAATTCAACATAAATAATTAAGTGAAACAAACTAAATAATATATTTCATTTACTTAATCCTCCAACTCAGCCCTACCTTACTTTCTTATGAAATTCCTCCTATCTCCCAGGCTAGAAATACTGGTAGTTTATTTCTTGCTTCTATAAGTCAGTGAAGGTGACTCTCTCTCCTCATCATTGATTTCATGGACCAAGGTTTTTGTGTGTTAGGGTTCTTCCATCCCTTAAGATCCCAATCAGCAAAAGAAGGCAGGCATGTGGGAGCCCTCTCCTCTAGAGAAAGCAGGCATCACTTTGGTCACATGCCATTAATAAGAACTCAAGAATATGTTCGCACTTAAATGTAACAGAGGCTGGGTTCCCAGAGGAAAAAACATATTTGGATAAACAGCTAAACAGTCTTTTCTTTATCAAATAATCATTAAATTGATTGATTCTACCAACTAAATACTTCCCCGAAGTATATTACCTTTATTTCTGCCAAAAACTCAAGTTTTATCCTCTCTATCTGAATTTATTGAAAAATCTACTAATTATTCTCTAAGGCTTCAGGATCTTCTACAGATGTCCTGTGTCTAACATGCAAATTTGGTCATTTTCACACTTCTTTAGGAACTCTCGGTGACTACTAAACACTGGCATTCATGGCCTTTTTGGATCAGATTTCAAGACTTGTCTGTCCTCATATTCTGCTGAACTGAGGATATGTGTTTCTGTGGTGCCATGTTATCTGTTATTCCCCAAATCATCTGTGTACTGTCACATGCTCTAGGTGCCTAAGTCACATTGCACCGTATATCCATGGCAAATTCCAGCTATTAAAGCAGCTGATGTGTCCTCTGCAAAACCACCTCTGATCTTGCGAGAAAAGCACAGGAAATGAGCAATGTACTTGATGCCTCCCAACTACTTAGTTATGACCTGGGACATAGACCATGGCTCTGGAAAACAAACATACATTATATTTTTCACAACAAAATTGATTTAATAAGTATGTCTCATTTCCTTTTCTTTTTCCGTTCTCTTTCTCCCTTTCCTTGGTTTCTTTCTCTGTCCTTTCTTTTGGTAGTGTTTTACAGTGTTTGGGCTAGAGTTCTTCATATTTTCAATGTATGATTTGAATAAAATAATGTCCAAGATTTCTTTTAGCACTACATGATGGATTCTAAAGGTCATGAACTTGAGGCCTCATCTATAGCACCTGCCTTGTGATTCTTGGATTGAATTTGTGAGGGCAGTGTTCCCTACAGACCCCAGAGTATTCTCCAGAAACCACTATATATGCACAACACATTTGTTGGACACAAACCATCTGATCAATATTAGATATCCAGGGGGTAAGGAATTCAGATGGCATTTAAACAGCAAGACCTTTTCATGTCAAAATAAGATGTCTATTCATTCTCTAATTTATCTTAAAAATATTTGGAAATTGAGCAGGTGCATAACATGTGAGTTTTCTTTAAGATGGAATTTCCTACTCCTTTTGGGTCAGACTGCCAATAGCATTACTTTCAATTAACTTAACACTAGATAGACATGAAGAACATATTTCTCATCTCTTCAGGAGACTGTACAAGATAATTAAGGGCAGATTACTCTTTTATTCTAAAATGGTAATATTTTTCATGTCTTACATCAGTATTTTTCTTCTACTAAAAAGGGCAGAACTGTGTGCACCTGCACCTCTTTTATCTAACCTGATGTGTCTCTGGAAGTAGTTCTAAGTATTTTATAAGTATCTTCAACTTACTTTTCCCCCATTAAATAATATTTATTAAATCATATTTAAAATCAATTATTTTTAAATTACATAAAAAACAGAATGATTCTTTTGTGAGAGAGAATTTCATATCATAAACACAGTAACTAGCACATATTACTCAGTAAATATTTGTTAATTGTGTTCTTCCCTTTTGTTTTTGTATTTGGGATAAAATAAAGCCCACTAAAACAAAAAAACAAACAAAAATAATAAAATAGTTTTAACTAAAAATGTGATCAATTTTTTTTCATAATTTTTATAATCAGAGTTTTTTAAAAATTTTAATTCATATTTTTCTTCCATTAAAGATAGTCTCAAGAACAAAAAATAGCTTTCTTATAAAATAATATCTAACTATAACAGATCTTCATGAGTGGCGATATTGACTTCATAAGCATGGGATAAACTACCACGAATTCAAGGTTTAGTTTCATTATGTTGATACCAGAAACATATAATTACACTCTCTCTGTGTTAATATCTTCAAATTTACTTCTGGAAAAAATTCTCTTTTTTGTTCATTATAAAACCCTTTTGAGGTTTAAATGCCATCATTATGTTCATGGATCTATACTTACATGTTGAACCGTGTGTTTATAATCTCCACCTGAACTTTTTGCAGGTATATTAAAAGTAAGGTTACAGCTGAGTTCCTTAGGTTGCTTGCACATGTTGGTTATTGTGAGTAATGCTGTGATGAACATGAGTATACAAATATCTCCTCAAATCCTGATTTCAGTTCTTTTGTCCAATTACCCAGAAACAGAATTGCTGGATCATACGGTAATTCTGTTTTTAATTTTTCTGGGAGCATCCATGCTGATTTTCACAATGGCTCCATGATTTTATATTCCCATTGACAGTATACAGGGTTTCATTTTCTCCACATCCTCATCAGTGCTCATTATTAGTTTTTTTCTTCTTCTTATAATTGCCATCCTAACAGGTATGAAATAGTATCTCATTGTGGCTTTGATTTGCATTTTCCTGGTGATTAGTGTTGTTTAGTATTTTTCATTTACCTCTTGGTCATTTCTGTGTCTTCTTTGGACAACTGTTTATTCAAAATGTGGTATATCAGGGGCACCTGGGTGGCTCGATTGGTTAAGTGTTAACTCTTCATTTCAGCTCAGGTCATGATCTCACACTGTGAGTTTGAACCCCCTGTTGGGCTCTGCTCTGGGCATGGAACCTGCTTGGGATTCTGTCTTCCTCTCTCTGCCCCTCCTCCACTTATGTGCTTTCTCAAGCTCTCTCTCTCAAAATAAATAAATTTTTTTAAAAAGTAGTATATAAATACAATGGAATATTGTTCAGCCTTAAAAAAGAAAGAAGTCTCTCCATATACAACATGTATGAGCCTTGAGTGTATTATACTAAATAAAGTAAACCGGTCACAGAAGACAATTACTGCATGACTCCATTTACATGAGGAATCTAAAATAGTCTAATTCATAGAAGCAGAGGATAGAATCATGATTGATAAGGCACAGAGGGGGGAATTGGGAGTAATTCAGCAGATATAATATTTTAGTTACGCAAGGTTAGTAAATTTTAGGTATCTGCTTCACAACATTGTACGTGTAATTAATAATATTTTACTGCACAATGGATAGGTGGGTAGATTGCCTGTTAAGTGTTCTTAGTAAATTAAAAATACCTAAATTCCTTAGTTCTTTCTCCAGCCATTCACTTCTGAGGAAATGGCTTCATTAAAGTATTGCTAAAACATAACAAAGCAAAAGAAAGCATAAAGCAAACAAACAAAATTATCCAGTTGCCTTGACCATCCCCTCTTTTTCACCCTCACATTCAGTCCCCAACCTATTAATTTAATCTCCAGATTTACTTAGGATACACCCACCATTTTACATCACCACTTTTAAATTTCTAGACTACCTCAAAATCCTCTAACAAAATTTTTATTTGTTGTCTTCTCTAATATTGTTATTTGTTGTCTTCTCTAATATTTTCTGTAGGGAATATCCAAAGTGTTCTTTTTTAACCTGAAAGATAACATATAATGCCCCATTGCTTAAAAGTTCACTTTGGCTTCTCAGTGTACTTACAGTAAAGTCAGTTTCCCACCATGGCAACTGATCTCTGTTCTGGTCTGGCTGGCTTCTGGCCTCTGCTCACTTCTCTTTTAAGTCACTACAATTTGACCTACATTTATGTCTTCACAAAGCTGAGTTCTCATGCTCTTTGTTCAGGCTGTTCTGTGTGTCTGGGCTACCCTTCTGCTGACTTCTGTCAATACCATCTATCACCTTCCCAGGCTTCAATTCTCTGAATTAATGTTGAGTTTTTAGCAAGAGCTTCTGTGATCAACCTAACTATATTAACACCCATAACCCACTAGTTCTTTCTCCCCACCAGTCTGTTTTTTATATTAACACTGCAAACTACTTTCCAAATATTGTAATTTCAGTAAAAGCTATATCATTTCGTATGATTAGAACCAGTAATTTATTGGATAATTGCAATCACAACAAAAAGATTGTTAAAGACTAAAATTGATAAAAGAGTGTCTATAAATTATTTTATTTTAACTTAAAACATAGATATGTGCTTTCCTTTACTGATGTTTTTACATAGGGTCAAGGACTTAAGTATTTTGTTGAATGATTGCAGTTGTTCTAGACCTTTCTTTCATTAGTATAACCCATACTGCTTTGGCTATGATTTCTAAACTGCATAATGTAAATCAAATAAGATACCTAAAGATACCTAAAAGCACCTGTGAAAACAATTACAATGTTTCTAGATTTTGATATTTCTTTTTTAATTGTTTGTAGATGTGTCTCTCACACTTCATTTGGCAGGGCTTTATTTTATTTTGTTTTTGATTGTTTTGTTTTTGGTGAATTGTTCGTATTGTTTTTCCAAAGATTTTACTCAGATTTTTTTTTTTTTACATAGTAATAACACAGGGACTCGGACTCCTTCCATCCTGTCCTTTGCCTTCCTCCAGTGACATATTTGTATTGCTCAGACCTGGAAATAGCACAGATTGCCTTTACTCACATTCTATTGGCTAGTCCTCACATGATCACAGTTAACTGTGAAAGAGGCAGGAAATGTAGTTTAAATGTGTGCTCAGGAAGAAGAGGAAATGGGTTTGGTTAGCAGCTAGCCAGTCTTGGCAAAACTCTCCTTTAGTCCACTTTAATATTGTTATACAACATGGACCCTATTTAATATAGTAAATTCAAAAGAGAAGTTGACTAAATTTTGTATGTATTATTTATTCTGGAATGGTCCATGTACTATTTTGTTTATCCTACTTATCCAAATCACCCAACAGACATTGCCTGAAAATACAGTCAGTAGGAGATATTATATCTTATTAAAGGTATCCCCCTTTAGAAATTAATCAGCACTTATGCAGATAGGATCAGGGGAAAAAATGAGGTCATGAGGATCATATAAGTTGGCATTATAAGTAGGATAATGTTATAGACATTGAAATAATAAAATAGTCTCTACTATTTCCTGGCCTACCAGTCAGTTCTTTTGGCTCTCACTTACCTACTTAGGTGTCAGCAAAACATTCATGAGATTGAAAGTAATAAAAGGCACGGGTGACTATATCAGGATGGTTTTGTTGGTCAGGAATAGCTTCCACACAGATGGATTGAGCCTGTATAGAACTGCTTGGAGGGACTGAAAATAACACTTCACTAAATATATCCCAATACTTAGCAGCAGCTGTAATTCCAAAGACCCACTATTAAAGAGACTTTGCTAGGGGTGCCTGGGTGGCTCAGATGGCTAAACATCTGATTCTTGGTTTTGGCTCAGTTCATGATCTTGCTATTCATGAGATTGAGCCCGACGTCTGGCTTTTCACTATAAGTGCTTGGGATTCTCTCTCCCTCTTTCTCTGCCCCTCCCCTGCTTGCACTTGCTCTCTCTCTCTCTCTCTCTCTCTCTCAAAATAAATAAACATTTTAAAATAAATAAGTAAATAAATAAATGAAAATAAAGAGACTTTGCTGGATTAATCATTATCCTCACATGACTCCTAACAAAATCTTAATATCCTAACTGGAAAGAGTAATAAATTATTGTTCTTACTATATCATGAATGAACGTATTCAATTACCTAATTATATGCAAATGGCAGAATGTATGCAATATAGGACAGGTGAAATTTTAATGGCAAAAGTTGGGGAGAATAGAAAACTGTAGATATAGGTACTAAATTAAAGTTAGCATTAACTTATAGATATATATTTGTCCCTGGATCTATTTCTTGCACAGGATATGCTTGCTGCAAGTATTACTCTACCAGTTCTGTAAAGAGCAGTTATAAAAGTCTTTATATCATTCAGGAGCCACTTACATATAATATAAAATGATATCTTCTGCTATCTGAAGCCAACATCAAACATTCGACCAATCATAAGTAAATTGAAAATCAAAATTGAGTGTTTTAACATCTTTGAGTTAGTATAAAAATACTTCACAGATTTAGTGTATATGGTTTGGTGAATATGGACATATGTAGATATATCCATGAAACTATCACTCTAAGTCAAGGTAACAGACATATCCATCATCTCCAAATGCTTCTTGCATTCCTTCAGGTATTTTTTTTTCTGGGTTTTGTTTTATTTTTTTTAAAGTTTATTTAGAGTGATGGAGAGCATGCAAGCAAGCAAGTGGAGAGGGGCAGAGAGAAAATCCCAAGCACTGCCAGTGCAGAGCCCAATGTGGGTGGGGCTGGAACTCAGAAACATTGAGATTATGACCTGAGCCAAAATAGGTAGTCAGATACTTAACCCACTGAGCCACCCTGGTGCCCCTATTGTGAGAACTATTAACATGAGATCTACCCTCCTCATAAATGTTTAAGTGTACAATCCAATATTATTGACTATAGGCAGTATGTCATATTGCAGATCTCTAGAACTTACTCATCTTGTGTAACAGAAACTGTATACTGACTAAACACTCTCCATTTTTCTCTTCCCTACCCCTGGTAACCACCATTCTATTCTTTGCTTCTATGAGGTTGACTGTTTTTAAGTACCTCATATAAGTGAAATCATAACAGTATCTTGTTATTGGTTTATTTCACTTAGCATAATTGCCACACAGCAATAAAAACATTATCTGTTGGCAGACACAAATATGGCAGACACAAACCTTAAAAAATTATATCGAGTAAAATAACCCAGACACAAAGGAGTATATATTGTATGAACCCACTTATACAAAAATCCAAGTAAAAAAATTCCCCCATGGTGACATAAGTCAGCATAGTGGTTGTATTGGATTTGGTAAAATAACTAGAAAGATGCACAAGAAGATTTTCTGGAGTGATAATGATATTCTATATCTTTATCTGGAAGATGGTTACATGCCTGTGTGCATTTGTGAAAGATCATAGAACTATCCACTTAGGTTTTGAGCATTTTCCTGCACATATAATGTACTAAATACTGGGAGACTAAATAAAATTGTGTCACTTATGCATAAGATAAGATGTCAAAAAATAATAATTTTTCAAGATGAAATAGAGAAACTCAAACTTCATCTGAATCATTTTCTATATGGCACCTGTTTCTAATAGCTCCCCAGAGAGAATGAAAGAAGAAAATGTAGAGTGAGAATATTTTCATTTCCTTTTAAGTCTATGAGTATAACCAAAATCTAAATTGAAACACCAAAGACATGAAAAAGAAAATTAATAACAGTAAGGAATTCAGAAGTACTGGTGAATTTGAAGCAGGTGCTCCTATAAATAGTCATCCATGGTTGATGTGAATTTAGCACCTTCCATGTGATTCTGGAAAACATGTATACATCTGGCCTCCTGCTATTGGGCATGAGTTATAAAATTTTGGTTCAGATATATAAATCAACACACTTAAATCCAAAAGATTAACAGTAAGAGCTGAGAGCTCACATTGGCTCCTTGGCTCTCTCTTCCGATGAACTAAAGTGGAAGGTTTGACTTAGCTTTTAGAGAACTTTAAAAGTCTTAGATGTAATAGACTTAAATAAGTCTCTTAGCATTACTTTGTCAAGTTCAGGAAAGTCAGCCAACTTAAACTCAGAGGTATGTCTGGGCCTGATACAGTTTCCCCCAGATAGTTGTAGGGACTGTGCACATAAATTAATGAATTAATCATGACAATGTCACAACACAGACTTCTAATAGCTCTTCAGTTGTATAGTTCCAAAACTACCCATTTAAGGTTTTCAGAAACAAAAATTATGGCCAAAGAAATTGTAAAAGCTTAGTAAAATGTTACATGGTCCTCTTTAATAGTCCTGATTAAATTAAAAAAAACAGAGGCAAAATAAACCAATATAAATATTTTAAATTAATAGTTACAGAAAAATATGTATTCAGTGAAAACTACTTAATGGGTCAGAAAGAGTTGAATGATCATATCCAGAAGTTACCTGTTAATGAATAGATATCAATCTGGAATGGATTTTTCAAGATAATCTACAAGGATTAAACCTTGCTCCTCTTCTGAACTATTTAGAATTTGGGCAGATACTCTAGACACCAGTACCATTAAATGCACATCTCATTGTTAGGATTTAAGTCACTTTCTGTCATAACACTGCTACATAACAAAGTGTTCCTTTATTAAATATCTATTGCTGTATAAATAAACTATATATATATATGTGTGTGTGTGTGTGTGTGTGTATATATATATATATATATATATTTTTTTTTTTTTTTTTTTTTTTTTTTTTGCTTATGATGTTGCGGGTCAGCAATTTGAGCTGGGCTTAACTGGGCAGTTTTTCTTTGGGCCTAAGCTTGACAACATATCCCTGATCCTCAGGGTCTCACTCATCAGTTGGTTAGCCTGGGCTTACTCACACAGCCTGGGATTACTCACATGGCAAAAGCATGTTCAAAGAGGGCAAAGGGAAGTGGCAAGGCCCCTTGAGGCCCGTAGTCTGAAATCACAGGTGTGTCCACTTCTATTCTGTTGTTTAAACAAGTCATTAGGTCAGCCCAGATTTAAGGGATAAGGAAATAGATTTCAGCTATCAAAGGGGAACACTAGAAATAATTTGTGGTTGTTTTAAATTTAGCATAGTTCTCTCCTTGGGCACAATTACTGAGATTCCTCTTATGAAAAATACACTTACCACGTCCTAGGACCACCAAAAAGTAGTGTATGAGAACCAACTCTCTAAAGGGGGAAAAAAGGAACACTTATGTGGAGCATTCACTCATTTCTATGTGATAAAGGCTAGCAGCATGCATAATTTCAAGATACTGGCAGTCTTTCAATATCACTGAGTGTGAGCTGGGAAAACATGCACACAGTCAGCTCTCACAAACTGGTATGAAGTGGCCCAGGCATATCACTGTCTAAGTCCTACCCAATTATGGCATCAGACCCAAATACAATATATCAGAATCTTTATCGTGTCCAGATAGAGATGGGGCTTCTCTTGATCCATAGGCCTATGAAAACATACATTATCTGCTTCCCATATTCCCAGTGCATAATTTTGAGATAGTGACAAGACAACTAGTGTAAAAAGGAGAACAGACATCACATAGCAGACCCTGGAGCACAGCAGTTTTTATACGGCGTGTATTGTCAGGTTTCCTACTCTGGGAGCTGGCAGTAACCCTTGATTAGGGCCCTGATCTGTTCTATGAAAGTAACTCTCTAGTCCATTGCTGTGCGTAGGTCTTAACATTACTTTTTAGGTATTTGGCTTTGCTCTGTAGAATTTTTGCTTTCCCTCTGAGATGTCTTTTTTTTTTTCTTTTTCTATAAGAAATGCTGCATTTTTCCCGAAGAGAAGTTTTCTTATCCTGGTTCTTAGTAAATTTGGGGACCTAGAGGTATTATGTTTTCATTTTTCACTGCCTGTGCCACTTATAGATCAAGGTGTTGAATATCTCATGCAATGAATGCTGTACTGAAAGTGAAAAACAGGATGGTTATATGGGTACAGAATGGTTGTAAGTGTATCGGTTATTTACAGTTATAATCAGTGGCTGATTGGGACCTGTGGCAGCCGCTGCCCAGCATCACGACAGTACCTACCACACATCACCAGCCAGGGAAGAAATAAAAACTGAAATTTCAAAGTATGGTTTCTATTCAGTAGGTATCGTATTCATATCATATTAAAGTCAAAAAATTGAAAATTGGAAACTGTGTAGAGGGTGATTTGGTATTTCTTATAGTGACTTCTTTTTCCTTTTCAGTCTGTAATTTGAATCCTTGGCCATACAAATAGAGTACTAATATTCACCCCCACAGCCTGGATAGGAGCTGGCATTTCTGAAATATACAAATTTAAAAAATGTGTTTATTCCAAGCTACTAAAATTGCATTTGAAGGGAATATGTTATGATTAGATGACTAACCAATTTTTGTTCAGATCCAAGGAACAATAAGGAGGCCCCACGATGAATAAACACACATTTGACTTACAAACATACAAACACACTGCTCCAAGTGAGGGGGAACAGAGACAGGCTCACAGTAAACCATATACATAACAGAGAGAAAGAAATGCCTTCCAAACCCAACCAACTTTTTGGCAGGCGGTCTGAAAAGTCTTATCTACCAAGTCCCTTGAGGAAAAATGAGTGCCTCCTGGGCCTCCTTTAATGAGTCATGGAGTTGAATGCCAAGGTGAAAGAGGAAGATAGCCATTCATTAAGGAAGGGAGATTGTTCTGCTGGATAACCTAGATGGACTCCCTTCCCCAGTCCCCTTTCCATTTTGTATCTTGTGGTACCAGTGCTGAACTGGGTTACTAGCAATGGATTTAAGATTTCTACTCAAATTTGTCACTCATATACACACTCTAAGTAACAGAAGTTTAAACTGGAAGTCATTTAACCTAACCAAATAGTAACTAATTTTTCTATTAAAAAAAAAAGGCAGCAGGGATCTGAGACCTCTCTGCTGGATCAAAATCCACAGTGTATTCATGCTGGGCAGTGAGTTTGGCTTCTATTTTACTGACTCTGCCTTCACATGTTCCTCAATAAACTTCCATAGATTCCTATATGTGTGACATTAGTGGTATTTATCCTACCCCTCAGGCTTAATAGTCAGGGGCATGTGTCTAAAAATTAATTTATGTAGCTTTTTCTCCCCTCCTTCAAATTCTATTCTAGTTTTGATTCAGTCTATTTATTGCTAAACATAGGAAACCCACCTAGAGGGTTGGGAGTAGCACTTGTGGGTAGAAACCAAGCAAATTTCTATTTATTTCCCATAATATATTTCTTAGAATATTCTATGTGTTAAGCTTTATATTGTGTCCTAGAGCAGTATTTCTGAAATGGGGGTGATTTGGGCACCAGGGATGTTTTGACAATGACTGAAAGAATTTTTGGTTGTCACAAAGGAAGGAGGAAGGGTACTATTAGCATCCAGTGATTTGAGATCCAGGCAGTTGATAAGAATCCTGCAAAGCCTAGGACAACTTCCCATAACAAAAAATTATCCCACCTAAAATGTCGATAGTACATTTCAGTTATGAAACCCAGCACTAGATATAAAATGATGCCCCAACAGTGATATCATTGGCTTGTGAGCATGACAGATAATCTTCAATTAGGTGCCTTAGCATGTGTAAATTTACACATCTGCAAAAGTCAAAAATCAGTATCAGAAGATCATTCAGGAAGACATGTCCAAGGAAGTCTTGCTTGAAATGAAACCTGAATGTTGAGTAGAAATCAGCTATGTGAGGGAGGAAGGAAGAACATTCCACAGAAAGGGAACATTGCGTAGGAAGACCCTGTGGAAGGAGTAAACAGAAAGAAGCTGAAAGGAAGTGTTGTTGGAGTGTCAAAGCGGAGGTGGAACTTGATATCGAGTGAGTCTGAGAAGTGGAGAGATAGCTACATCCTGTGGGGCCTCATAGGTAATGTTAGTGAACTATGACTTTATTCCAAGTGCAATGGGAAATAATGACATTTTTGAACTAAAAAGGTAGCGGTGGTAGTGGGTTATTATTCTATATACAATTAAAAATGGTTAATAAATTTTATGTTACATGTATTTTACTATAATAAAAAAATAAGTGGTAGTGTGCCATTTATTATGGTATATAAATGAAAGAACTTGAATGTGTGATTAAATTCAGAAGTCCAAAATAGCCATAAAGATTTTGAGATAGCTGTAGACTATTATTGACATTGACAAGATTAGTCCTATGTGAGTGAACAGTTTCAGTTCCTTCTAGTAAAGAACTTCCTTTTCCTATCTAGACCCATGAAACATTTTCCTTTTGAATGTTAAAGCAGGTGTTTACTTGAACCTTGCTAGAATTTCCAGTTGATGGATTTCCTTTCCCAGATGGAAATTCTTCTAGTTCAAGTAATCTTTCAAGGAGAAAAATTTCTGCTATGAAGTTACTTAGAGTTGGGTCCTTTTTTTTTACAGTATAAAAATATTTGTGGGGCGCCTGGGTGGCTCAGTCGGTTAAGCCTCCCACTTCGGCTCAGGTCAGATCTCACGTTGGTGGGTTCGAGCCCTGCATCAGGCTCTGTGCTGACGGCTAGCTCAGAGCCTGGAGCCTGCTTCCGGTTCTGTGTTTCCTTCTCTCTCTGCCCCTCCCCCTCTCATGCTCTGTCTCTCTTTGTATCAAAATAAATAAAACATTAAAAAAAATATTTGTGTCTGAGTGGAGGAGGCTGAATAGTGAGAGATGAGGCTGCCACCACTTGAATGTTAGTGACCCAAATAGTCCCATCTGGGGCCTGTTACTATATTTTATAGTTGTTTTGCAATGATCAGTGTATTCATTGGTGCTCAGCATTCCCAGACATCTGGCTTGTTCAGATGAAATCCTAGAAGAAATACACAGCTTTTAATGAAAATCAGTAATAGCACGGTTTTTCTTTCTTTTCACTTTAATGTTTTTAGTATAACAAACTCAAAGTATTTCATCACAGAAAAAAACCTGAATTTTCCTTATTCATGAATAAATTTTCCCAATAGACATATTTTTAAATACTTTAAATGTTTATTGTATTTTTTAAATAAAATAGAATATTTTCTTATTTGTAAGGGAGAATGGCAATGAGATTGTAAGATTAATATATTTTTGTTTGTTAGATGAAAGCTGAGACTTTGTAACAGGTACTAGTGGAAACCTGATCTTTGAGGGATCATTCTGTACTTTGTATCTTAGAAAGGGAGGAAAGTGAGTCCTGGTAATTTTGATATGTGCCTTACAGAAGTGCTGTCCAGGGGTGCCTGGGTGGCTCAGTCGGTTCAGCATCTGGCTTTGACTCAGGTCATGATCTCATGGTGCATGGGTTTGAGCTCTGCATCTGGCTCTGTGCTGACAGCTAGCTCAGAGCCTGGAGCCTGCTTCAGATTCTGTATCTTCCTCTCTCTCTGGCCCTCCCTTGCTCACACTGTCTCTCTCTGTCTCTCAAAGATAAATAAAAAACATTAAAAAATTATAAAAAATATTAAAAAAAGAAGTTCTGTCCAATAAAACATTCTATAAATTCAGAAATACTATAAAATGTGCTATAATATTTGCTGCCCAGTATAGCAGTCAATAGCCCCAGTGTGGCTGCTGAGCCTTTGAAATATGGTTTATGTGACTGAGCAACTGAATTTTAATTCTATTTCATTTTAATTAATGTATATATAAATAACTATATGTGGGTAATAACTATAGTATTGGAGGGGGAAAATGTCTGATTGACTCATTTTAGGGGGAAAAAGCTTCTTTTGCACATCTAAGGCTGTGGCTCATGGATTAGCCACGTTATTGATGGTAAAGATTTGCTTTTTAAAACATCATTTTTTAATTCATTTTTACTTTTTATTTTAAATCCAGTGTAGTTAACAAATTGCGTTATATTAGTTTCAGGTGTACAGGATAGTGACTCAACACTTACAGAAGCCACTGCTCATCACAGGGGCACTTCTTAATCTCCAACACCTATTTCAGCCATCCTCCCGTCTCCTCCCCTCTGGTAACCATTAGTTTGTTCTCTTTCTTCATTTCTCTGTTTCTTTTATTTACCCTTTGCTCATTTGCATTATCCCTTACATTCCACATATGAGTGAAATCATAGGGTATTTGTCTTTCTCTGATTTACTCCGCTTAGCATTATGCTCTTTAGCTTCATCCACATTGTTGCAAATGGCAAGATTTCATTCTTTTTCATTGCCAAGTAGGATTACATTGTATGGGTATACACACATGTCTTCTTTATCCATTCATCTATCAGTGGACACTTGAGCTGTTTCCATAATTTGGCTACTGTAAATAATGCTGCAGTAACATAAGGGTGCATGCATCCCTATGAATTAGTGTTCTATTTTGTTTTGTTTTGGATACTCAGTAGTACAATTACTGGATCATAGGGAAATTCTATTTTTAACTTTTTGTGGAAACTGCATACTGTTTTTCAAAGTGGCTTCACCAGTTTGTATTCTCAGCAACAATGCACAAGAGTTCCTTTTTCTCCACATACTCACCAACACTTGTTGTTTCTTGTGTTTTCTATGTTAGCCATTCTGACAAGTGTGAGGTGATATCTCATTGTGTTTTAGATTTGCATTTCCATGATAAGGAGTGATATTGAACATCTTTTCATTTGTCTGTTGGCTAAAATGTCTTTAGTTAGCTTTGAAATATCAATACATTTTTTAAGAAAGCAATAAAATCTAAATATAGGTTAGTGTTATAAAAAACAGATGAACCCAGTCAACAAGAAATCTATGGGTGCTAATGTCTAAAAGACACATTCTCAGTCTGCAAAACATTGTAAAACAGAAATTGTAGATTCAGTTCACTGGGGCTGAGTAGGCAGGCGTTCATGGAAATATGTACACAATCTCAACGAACTTTTAATGTGTAAAATACAGGGATCACAAGACATACATAAAAGGTTAAGGATTTGCTTTCTTGTTCAAACTAAAGGTCTTAACAACAGCCCATGAGGATGACCAAAAAAAAATTGATTATCATAGCTCCTGATGTTTAAAACTACAGATTTGGTGACGCATTCAACTTCAGCTCAGGTCATGTTCTTGAGGTTCATGAGTTCGAGCCCTGCATTGGGCTCTGTGTTGACAGTTCGGAGCCTGGAGCCGGCTTCATATTCCGTGTCTTCCTCTCTTTCTGCCCCTTGCCTGCTGTGTGCTCATTCTCCTCTCTCCCTCCCTCCCTCTCTCTGAAAAATAATAAATAAACTTAAATAAAAATAAAAATAAGACTGCAAAACCGTACTTATAACCAGTATGAAATAAATGAGTCCAGGTTGTGAACAGTTTATAATTGAGGAAACCATACTGACCATTATGAATAGATATTGAACTGCATTAGTATCCAGAGAAATGACAAAACAAAAGTGAGATACTATGTCCACCCATAAAATTGGCCAAGCTCAGGAAGGATAACAAAGATATGCTGATGGAAGTTTAAATTGATGCCATTTTAGAGATAAGTATAGAACTATGCTGTACAATATAAAAATCTCAATTTTAGGTATATATCAGGGCTAGAAAGCTTAACTGTTGTCCATGTGCATAAGAAAGCCTATACAAGAATTCTGATACATGAATTATTTTAACAAGTCTTTAATGACTACCTATTATAAGCTAGATACTATTCCAGCTCCTAGAGATTTATCAATAACATTTAGAGAAAGTATCTCTCTTAAGAATCTTACATTTTTATCCATGGGAAGACATATGAAGAAAATATGGATTAAGCAGGTTTATGTGGCAAGAAAAGACTTATCTGATATGGAGAGAATAGAACACCATCTTCAAAAAATGAGTGGGCAATTTAGGGAAGATGTTTGGGGGAGAGGGTGAGACAAACATTCTGAGGCAGATGCCATTCTAGAAACAGACAGGAGGAGAAGAATGGTTGACAAATGTGATAAGAGATCAGGATGGTTGATGAAAAGGCTTGTAAATCACGATAATGACTTTGGATTCTATTCTCAATGACATGGGAAATTAGAGGAAAGTACTAAGTAGAAAAGTGGTATGGCTTGTCTTCTATATCACCCTGGCTGCTATGTGTAGAATAGATTGTGAAAGGCATGAGAATAAGAAAGTTAACCGGAAGCTCTTGACATTAATCTGGCTGAGAGAGATGATGATAGCTTTGACTAGTATCGATTGAGTCTGAAGATAGAGCCTAAAGAATTTCCCGATGGGTCGATAATGAATAGGAATACAAAGAGAAGAATCAAGGATAGAAACAGAGGAGTCAAGGATGATTCCTACATTATGGTCCCATTTTGAGTATCCACAGTAATTGAAAATTGCAAACAGCCTACATGACTGTTAACAGGGGAATGAATAACCCAATAACCCATAATATATACAAATATGTACTATTTGTATATATTATGATTCTAGTGTTATAAATGATTGAACCTTATCTCTATGTATCAATTTAAATAAATTGTGAAATCATAATGTTGAATAAAAAATATAAGTTGGAAAATAACACCCATAATAAATAATAATATTATATCTCATATATCAATATATATTGCTACAATATTATTAACATATTAGTATATTATTAAT
Organism: Suricata suricatta; assembly: GCF_006229205.1. Lineage (NCBI taxonomy): Eukaryota > Metazoa > Chordata > Mammalia > Carnivora > Herpestidae > Suricata > Suricata suricatta. The sequence goes on along the minus strand of NC_043711.1, from coordinate 74,299,109 downwards.
GTAAACTTTAAACTTTATGAGATATAAAATAATATATTTATTATGTATATATATATTGTGAAAATAAATAAATCTGAATAGAAGATCGTAGTTTTCTTAGGGCAAGGAGTAGGGGATACAAGAAATACCGGGGTTTTGTTAGTCACTGCGATACCTTTGTACAGATATTTAAAAATTTCAAAATTTAAAAACCACTCCTTGAAGCAGATTCAGCCCCACACCAGAATATATGACTGGATTCAACCCACCTACCTCCTCAGCTGGACATTCTTGGGTGACACCCTGGGAAATGGGAAATGGGACCGAGGAAGGTTGAGAAAAAAACCATCTGTATCTACACTTGCTTTATTTTTCTTAAAATAAAAAGAAAACATGATCTGGAGAAAATATGTCAAATGTTGGGAGTATATGACCATTTTTCATGTTGAGATGAGAAATTGTTATATTGGTCACTGTATCTTTTCATATGTTAGGAATATTTTATTTTTTGAAAACTTCAAATGTTTAAGAACTACCAAATCTTAAGTCCTGAAGTTGGCAGTGAAGGCCGAATATGTAGATCACAGTATCAGTTCTTTCATTCACCCTGGGAATTTGACACTCTTTGGGGTCAGACTAGGTAATTCAGTTACTAAGGCACTTTTTTCACGTCTGTAAAATGGGCTAATAAACTCATCTGCCCTGTAAAGTTGCTGGAGACTCCTGATCTATCATTATTATTTCCATCAGTGATAGTTTTGACTGCATACTCCCAAAAATATGACAGACATAAAGATTAGTTCTATTTCCAATGTTAGGAAACTGAATGACAAGTTTAGTTTTCTTAGATGATAAGAGACAGGATTCCAATTCAGATACATCTGATACAAAAATGTGTGATTTTATACAAACACATGCACTAAAAGGCCATTAATTGAATGTTTCATACACTAGGTGAAGGACCTTAAAAAAATCACAAGCAAAGGAAGTGTACTGCTCATATGTTGTAATGCATAAACACAGTGAAAAATGGCTAAATACATAAAGACAAGCTAGCAAAATACTGTCTTGAATTAAAAAAGGAAATACACAGTCATATAGGTGTAAGTATCAAGGCCACAGTCAGGAAATCAGTTCCCCTGGGGGTAAATGCCTGTTTCCCATGAAGGGGCCACACCAGTGTTTTATGAGTTCATTATCATTAGGTGGGGAAAAATTTGATGGACAGGTCTTACCTTTTAACTGTATTCATAACATTTTTGTTATATAACTTTTAATGTTATCATTTCATGGTTTCTGAGGGTTAGAAATCTTGGGGCAGCTTGTGTGTGTTATTCTGGCTTAGTGTCTATTGTGAAATCACAGTCAAGCTGTTAGCCAGAACTGCAGTCATCTGAGTTCAACTGAGGCTGAAGAATGTGCTTCTGCACTCACACATGTGGCTACTGGAAGGTCTTAGTTCCTTCCTGGCTTTGTCTACAGATCTCAGTTTTTTGTTACACAGTTCTCTTTATTTGTTGCCTGCAAGTCCTCATAACATATAAGTTGGCTTCTACCAGTGTATATGATCCAAGACAGATTGAGCCCAAGATTTAGCTGTTATCTTTTCTAATCTAATTTTAGATGTGGCATACCATCACTTTTGCCATTTTCTATCAGTCACACAAACCAATAGAATGTGACATGGAACTACATAAGGGTATGAATACAGGGAACAAGAATCATTGGAGACCCTCTTATAGGCTGTCTACTGCAGACGATCAGTGAATTAGTGTTAGAAGAACTCAGTGATTTATTCACTTTCTATCTTTAATGAACACAGAATCAGGGTAGTGGCTCTTAACTGGTGGTGATTTTTGCCCCCAGGGAACATTTGGCATTTTCCGGAGATACTTTTGATGGTCATGCCCGTGTAGAGGAAGGCACTGGTAGTATCTCGTGGGTAGATGCCAGATATATTGTTAAGTATACAGAATACCCACTCATGATAATTATCCATCACAAAATACCAAAAATGCTGATGTTGAGAAGCCCTAAATTAGAGAAAGTATAAATAAACAGCAGATGCCTTGGTTACTAAATAGATTTTTCAGCTAATTCTATTCAAAGGATGGTGTATATACAAAGCAATTTACAGTCACACTTACACACACACACACACACACACACACACACACATACACCTGCAGTTGATTACATAAAACCAAAGAGTTATAACCCATAGAAGATGCCATCAATTAAAATACAATTTGGGAGAATTTCAGGATGGAAGCTAGCAATTAGCTGTTAATACCCACTGGGCCAGTATGCTGTAGTCACAGAAGTCATAGAAAAGATATGAGCTTGAGCATAAGATATAATACTGTTTCTCTAATTTCTCTCATAGATGATTTTGTATGTGTGGTTCTCTTCCCTGTTATGTGTCATAACATTATTGAATCAATGACTCCCAGGCTCATTTAAACTATGTAAAGAACTGGTAGGAAACGAAATGGCTGGAGAAGAAAGATGTTGGATTATTTCCTTCTCTGTCTTCTCATTTTTCTAGCACCTAGAGTCCAGCCAGTGGTGGTGTCCCTCCGAACAGCGGCTCCTTTTGAGCAGTGCCCCTTCTACCACTCTAGTTCTCAAGTGATGTGATTTACTACCTTTGCTGTTTTTGGATCTTGAAGTAATGACGGAGTTCTACTGTTGTTAATCACAGTCTCACATCTTTTGTGGGATCTCTAAATCCTGCTGTCTCTCTGTACATAGGTCCATCATTATAATTTTTCATTAATTCCATATTAGGGTGTCTTTGGCTCCTTGCTTGATCTGACCTATCTGAACAATATAGTGTGGACAGAAGATCCTGTTACTGGATCCCATCCAGGGTTGGGGTGAGCTTGGATAGGGAGAGGTAGAGTGGGCAGAGCTGATAGTTGCATGTGTTGTAAAGTTGTTTAGAGGTTGTGTCAGAGGGAACAAATCTTTATCATTAATTTCCTGGCTGCATGCTTGTACCTTTGTGGTATAATGAAAAATATATATTTGGTCTTTATTTCAGATTTCTGGCACAGAGCTCCTAAAACTTTCTAGAATTTCCTGAGTGAAGGAGTGTCTTTAGTTATTTATAATGACTGCCATTCAACCACACTTCAGTTTATGCTAATGAGGTGACTCAGGCAGGGTCCCTAGATAGCTTCAGGATAGAGTCTAATCACCAGAAAGCCTATGAGGGCTCTAGATCTCTGGTGAGGGGAAAGGGGTCTGAAGATGGAATTCAGTCACCAGTGGCTGATGATTGATTGATTGATTTTATTTCTTAAGACTCTTTTGTTTTCTTCTATAGTTTATTGTCAGGTTGGTTTCTGTATAGCACCCAGTGCTCATCCCAACGAATACTCTTCTTCATGCCCATTACCCCTTTTCCCCTCTGCCTCGCCCCTATTAACCCTCAGTTTGTTCTCAGTATTTAAGAGTCTCTTATGGTTTGCCTCCCTCCCTCTCCTTAACCATTTTTTCCCCTTTCCTTCACCCATGGTCCTCTGTTAAGTTTCTCCTGTTCCACATATGAGTGAAAATCTATGGTATCTGTCCTTCTCTGCCTGACTTACTTCACTTAGCATAACACCCTGGGGTTCCATCCATGTTGCTACAAATGACCAGATTTCACTCTTTCTCATTGCCATGTAGTATTCCACTGTATATATAAACTACATCTTCTTGATCCATTCGTCAGTTGATGGACACTTAAGCTCTTTCCATGTCTGGCTGTTGTTGAAAGTGCTGCTATGAACATTGGGGTACATGTGCCCCTTTGCATCAGCACTCCTGTATCCCTTGGGTAAATTTCTAGCAGTCCTATTTTTGGGTCTTAAGGGAGCTCTGTTGTTAATATTTTGAGGAACCTCCATACTGTTCTCCAGAGCAGCTGTACCAGTTGACATTCCCACCAACAATGTAGGAGTGTGCAGTGGCTGATGTGCCTATATTAATGAAATTTCTATAAAGCTTTTTGAACAATGAGATTTGGGAAGCTTTTAGATTGTTGAACATGTCGATGTGCCAAGAGCCGGCTATCATCAGAGAGGATGTGGAAGCTCTGTCCTCCCCCTTAACCCCACCATCTTGCCTTATGCATCTCTTCCATTTGGTTCTTCCTAAGTAGTATCCTTTATAATAAAACAGTAGTAGTAAGTATAACACTTTCCTGAATTCTGTGAGGTGTTCTATTGAATTACTGAACTTGAGGGAGAAACTTTAAGAGAACCCCTCAGTTTGTAGTCAGCTAGGCCAACAGTGCAGGTTGTCTGGGGACCCCATTTGTGTCTAGCATCTAAAATGGAGACAGTCTTGTGAGCCAGAGTGGGGTGTGCATTAACTCTGGGTAGTTTTCAGAATTGAATTATTGGATACCCAGTTGATGTTGAGGAATTGAAGAATTGGTTATTATTTGGAAAATTAAGTAATCCCTCAGTAGAGTGTAAGTATCATGAGAGGACAATGTCTGATTCATTCACAATTAAATATCTAGTACTAGATTATGACATATATTCAGTAAATGATTATTTTATAAACCATAGTGGTCCCATGGCAGCTTAGAGAAATAAGTTAGAGTAATTCAGTATTTTAGATAATCACATAATCTAAAGGACTGTTACAGTCCATTAAAACTGCACCATCACTGGGAAGGAATTCTTTCTTCAGTATCATTCAATACCTTACTGATCTAGATAAATAACAGAATTATGCCAAATGTCTATTTGCTGTTAATCTTAGATATTTAAATAGGAACCATAATTGATGATTATTTAACCTGGGAAAGGACAAGCAGTGAAAGGGGGAAGCTAAAGAAGAATGGAAGAAGTTGATATTAATTTTGTCCTCAGAAAACACATCATAGCTACTGAGACTACAAAATAATTCTCTATCACTTTCACTGACACTGACGTTAGATAACAGAACACAGAGAAATCCTGAATTGATGTAAGAACAGTTGTTTATTTAACTATATATGCTTCTATATATATTCGTAGGCTAGCCTTTCACTTTATGTTTCATTTGACCTATCTGCAAAATGGAGGTAATCATGCCTTTTTTCTGTCAAGATTTATAAACTTTAAAAAATTTTTCAAGTTTATTTATTTTTGAGAGAGAGAGAGAAAGAGAGAGAGAGAGAGAGAGAGAGAGAGAAAGAGAAAGTGTGTGCGAGGTAGGGAGGGGCAAAGAGAGAGGTAGACACAGAATCTGAAGCAGGCCTCAGGCTCTGAGCTGTCAGTCCAAAGCCCTGGATGGGGTTCAAACTCAAGAACTGCAAGATCCTGAGCCAAAGTCAGGAGCATAACTGGCTGAGCCACCCGGGTTCCCCAAGATTCATAAGCTTTATAATTCTATTTTCTTAAAATATTTTGAAATCTAAACAAATATTCTAATAATTTTTAAATAGATAGCTGTAAATTCCCAAGTTTAAATAATTTGGAATTAGATACTATAAGTGATAAGTATAATTTTCCCCATCCAAAAAATTCTCCTAAATATGCTATATACCTAAACCACCATCATAATTTGTTTTCTTCCTTCTCATTGCTAATCTTTAATAATCACAAACCCTATGTCCACTTTTACCTCTCTTTCCTCACAGACGAGTTGGTGGTTGTAAGTTATAAGTTCAGGTGTTTGCATGTCTCTGAATTAAATGGCCTCCATCCTTCTCACTACTGGACACATAATTCAAGAACATGTTTCCTCTCACTGGACTAATAATGAATCCTACCACCTTGTCACCAGTTTCTTTCTGTGTCTAAACATTTTATATTATACCTTTGGAATATATCCAGGTACAAACATAGGACAAACCTTTCAGAAATACTCAGTCACTTGCCATTTTTTATCAGTTAATTGATTATCAATCAGCTGAAAATGAAGTCCCAGTCTATCATGTATGTGATTCCAGACTACCTTTTAAGACTTCTAATTTCTTCTTTCCTTTGACCTACATTGAAGCCAAGTGGACCTACTTTTAGATCTTTACTATTCCCTAGACATTACCATTCCCATGTTTTTGCTTCTCCCATTTCCTTTACCTAGAATACCTTTTTTCCTACTGTGTCAATCTGCCAAAATTCTCTCTCCTTGCTCATCTTTGAGGCTGACTTCTTGAAGTTATTTCTCACCCTACATGAAGATCCCTGAACTCAACTGTGCCTTACACTTGCTTAATGAGAATGTCATTCTCCTTTGGGGGACAATTATCTGTGCTCTCAGAAGTCAGTATTGGGTAGTGATTTGAATTTGCGGGCCTAGCGTCACTGTCTAGGTTTGGAATCTGGCTGAGCCACTTACTCTGTGACTGGGAAAGGTACTTAATTTCTCTGTACTTTAGTTTTCTCATTTGTAAAATAGGGATAATAATAGAACTTCCTTCATAAAGTTGTGGCTAGAGTTCATTAGGAGACTATCTGTATATTTTGCCTGGCACATACTAAATGTCATATGCTATTGTTACTCGTTTTTTCCCTGTCTTTCCTGACCATCACTATTTTGACTTTTCTTTCTCAGTCTTGCCAACTCCTGAGTTAAGGTTAAAATGATCTCTCACCCAGATATTTCAGTTATTTTCTCACTGGTTTCTCTGTGGTCAGTTCTGGACTTTCTCCAACTTATTTTCCACAAAAGCCTGATTGATATCTTAAATGCAAAACCACTTGTATCACCTCCTTGTGAAAATGCTTCAGTGGTTTCCCAGTGCATAAAGGATGAAGATTCAACCTACTAGGATGAAGATTCAGTCCCAGGTGGTCGAGCTCAGCACTGTTATAAAATTTTCTGTGAAGATGAAAAGGTTCTATTATCTGTGCTGTCCTATAAAGTAGTCAATAATTGTATGACCTTTGGGAGCATTTAAAATATTACTGGTACACTGAGGAATGGAAGGTTTATTTTCATTTCTTTTTAATTAATACAAATTTAAATTTAAGTCTACATAGCCACATGTGGCTAGTGGCTATCTTACTGGACAGCGCAGCTCCAGCTTCTGCTTGGCCACCTTTCCAGCTTTGTAGTCTTCACTTTCTGAAGTCCAGACACATTATGTTTCTCCAGTGTCTCATTGCTTCCTCTTGACTTTGCAAATATTGCATCATGTGATGGCTAATTTTGTATGTTAACTTGGCTAGGCTATGGTGTTCAGTTGTTTGGTCAAAGACCAAGCTAGCTGTTGCTATGAAGATATTTTCAGATGTGGTTAACATTTAAACTGGTAGACTTGAAATAAAGCAGAGTACCCGCCATAATGTGGGCGTGCCTCATACAATCAAAGACCTTAAGAGTAAAGACTAAGACTTCCCAAAAGAAGCAATTCTGCTTCAGGCTTTTAACAGAGAACTTGAGTTTTCAGTCTGTACATTTTAGCTTAAGTCTGAAACATCAGCTCTTACCTGAATTGCCAGCCTGCCAGCCTTTCCTACAGATTCAGAATTACCAGCCCCCAGAAAGACCAGCTCAAGTGAATCACTTATGACAATTCCTTAAAATAAAATAACTCTCTCTCTCTCTCTCTCTCTCTCTCTCTCTCTCTCTCTCTCTCAGTTCTTCTGTGTGTGTGTATGTGTGTGCGTGCATGCACGCACACAGGGTTTGTTCTGTTTCTTTGGAGAACCCTAGTACACTCCCTTTCTCCTTTTTAAATAAAATGTTTATATATTTTTGACAGAAAAAGACAGAGCATGACTCAGGGAGGAGCAGAGAGAGAGGGAGACACAGAATCGAAGCATGCTCCAGGCTCTGAGCTGTCAGCACAGAGCCTGACACGGGGCTTATATACAGGCCTGGCAAGATCATGACCTAGACTGAAGTCAGATGCCCAACTGACTGAGCCACCCAGGTGCTCCTAAACTTCTTTTCTATAGCACCCATTCCCAGAAGCATTTTCTTATTTTCTAATTATCTTTCAGATTTTAGTATGAGATGAGTTCCTTTGCTCCATTCTCAAAATCCAGGCTCCTATCTCCTTGAATACTTATTTTAGTTTCAGTCAACCAACATTTATTCATTCATTTATTCATTCAGCAAATATTTACTGAAATTTTGTGCTGTACATATGTCCAAGAATGGAGCAGATAGCAGGGGCACACACCGTCATAAAAATTTATTTATTAGTGTGATTTCCTGATTGATATCTATCTGTACCTTTAGATCATAAATTCATGAAAGCAAGGACTTTGTTGTGCATTTGTCACCAACATATCACTGAGTCCTAATTCAATGTTTCAAGCATGGAAGTGTTAATGAATGAATAAAGTTCTGAAAAGCTTGGATTTTTTGTTAACCTTCCTTGTAGTACCTTTCAAAGGATTGTGCACATGGAAACACTAAGATGTTCTATAATTAAAACAGAGTTTTATACATTTTTAACATATATAATTTTTATATTACCTTCAGATAAAACAACCCCCCAGCCATAATGGATGTTAAATAGAGTATAAGCGAATAGCATTTAAAAATAAGTAAAAGAGTTAATTTGGGGGTCAAATTTTTTATTGGAAAAAGGATTAGATAATATTATTCTAGGTAAAATTTTGCTGTTCAGGGAAAAGCTCTTGCTGAATCAAAGTAAGAATTAATACTACTTTAAAAGATGCTCTAAGTCTATATTCCACAAGAAAGATGGTAAGGGGAGCCCCTGGGTGGCTCAGTCAGTTAACCCTTCGACTTTGGCTCGTGCCTTTGAGCCTCACATCAGCCTCTGTGCTGACAGCTAGCTCAGAGCCTGGAGACTGTCTTCAGATTCTGTGTTTCCCTCTCTCTGACCCTCCCCTGCATATGCTGTCTCTCTCTATCTCTCAAAAATAAATAAGAAATATATATAATAAAAAAGAAAGATGGCAAGGAACCCAACAGGTATAAGAACCTGCTATTATCTGGGCACCTCAGGCATTAGTTCTCACAAAACCTCCAGGAGGTTGGTATTTACATTAGCTCATTTTAAGAGAAGAGAAGACAGAGGCTTAGGGATAGGTTACATAACCTGCCCTGCCCAGCTTTTTAGAGACATCTGGTAGTAGAGTTGGGAGTTAGAAACCAAGCCTGTTGGGCTGACCATGACCCATCCCAGCCAACAGAATGGGAGGGGTGACACACCATTTCATTTTCATCCAAATAAATTTATTTGGGTCAGGATCACCTAGATCCTCTAGATCCTATGCTTCTAGGTATAGGAGGGCTTTTGTGAGATCCTATAAAAATGTTTATGTGTAAGTATATATTTTTTCAGGAGATCGATCTCATGAAAATATATATATATATAAAGTAAATATATACTGTTTGGAAATATATATTCATGTTATGAAATAAGAGGTAATGTGTAAAAATGGACACATTCTTTTTTTGGTCTGGATGTCTGGTTGAACAACCCTGGGACAGAGTGCCTCTAAACTGGGGTAATACAATACAAGCAGTCCCCTCCCCTTTCTTGTTAACACACCCCCCCCTAGACCTTTCATGTCAAGGCCTTTTCTTAGCTTCTGATGTAGCATATATAGTTCCTTATTCCTTCCCAATACAGTATATATGCCTGTTGAATTGTTGAACCAAATATTCAGGAAGCACTAATTGGGAAAAATTATTCTGTGGGGAACCAAACAATAACAACCTCATGACAAAAAAGAGCTGAATAAATTTGTCTGGATTTTTAGACCTTACCTCTCAGAATGTTGACAGTGAACTAAAACCAAAATCACAACCTTGTCAACACATTAGATATTTGTTGAATCAGGCCAAGAGACAGAAATGTATCTATAATACCTATCTGAATATAAAGGTGATATAAGTGATCAAGAGAGGGAGAGTGTAGGTTAAAGGAGAAAGTCTCACCTTGTAGAGATTGAAATATTTCCATGAGAGCAGCTACATCCCAAAGTGGTTGCAGGGTGGGAAGGGGAGCATGTAGAGGCAGGTTGCATGACCCAAGAGAGTCTTTGAAGCTTTGTGCTCACACTCACTTTCTGGAGATGTATGAGACCATTATACTCTATCTTTCCAGTGCTGCATCCAAAGACATCTCTCTATATTTTTTAAAAAACAAAGAATAGATACTACAATATTATGAATTGGGTACCAGTTGAGCAGATTTCACTCTTTATGGAAAGATTTCTTTGGTAATTATAATACAAGGGGGTAGGATTAATTCCTGATTTTTGACAATTCGATTCTGGAGCCTGAAAATATCATCATTTTTATTCCATGTGGTTTACTCCTTGTTTCCCTCCTTTCTCACTCACTTCTCCCTCTCTCCCTCCTTTTCCACTTTCTTTCTTCCTTCATTCAACAAAAGTTTATTGATGCTTATTCTACCAGATATTACTTTGGGTTCTGGGAATACATTAGTGAATAAGATAGATACAGCTCTTGACATTATAGAACTCAATCAGAGTGAGAGGAAGGATTGTGTGCAGGATTTCTTTGAAACTCCTATATGCTTATTTATCTAAGAATCATCTAGGAATTTATAGATAAAAATACAGTGGAGTCTAAATATTTCATAATTAAGAATATGTGTCAGGGGAGTTTGTGTGGCTCAGTCAGTAGAGCATCCAACTCTTGATTTTGACTCAGATCATGATCTCATGGTTTTGTGATTTTGAGCCCCACATTGGGCTCTGCACTGACACTGCAGAACCTGCTTGGGATTCTCTATTTCTCTCCCTCTCTTGCACCCCTTCCCTGCTCATGCTCTCTCTGTCTCAAAATAAATAAACTTTAAAAATAAAAAAAAGAATATCAAAATCCAGGGTATTTTTGATGGCAAACTGAGACCAGCTGATTTCTAGAAACTATGAAGACAAGACAGTAAAGCAAATGATTGAAAGAGGTTCCAGCAATAGACAGCAAAGTCCAGATGGGTGGATCTTCACCTTTCAGAAGGTGCTATAATACATGAGAAGTGATGCTCCTGCCCAGAGAAATAGCAAATGACTGGGAGTTGGCAGCTACAACTTTTCTGGAGGTGTGGCTGATAGCAAGAAGGTTCATGGAAAGTTGAAGGAACTGAAGAAAAGGTCAGAGTGGCTAGATGGCAGAGTAGGGGGATATGTGAAATGAGGTTGAAAAAATTGGTAGTTACCAAATCAAAACTTGGAAGTCATCTTAAGAATTTTAATTTTTATTACAGGTGAAATGAAAGCTTAGATGTTTTCAAGCATAACTGTGCATGAAAGAGAGAAAGACAGGATAATTTTTTATACATTCTGAATCTACTTTGGTGGCAGTGAGACTACATGAGGCAGTAATCTAATCAAGAGAAGCTAGAAGTTTGAAATAAGATGATGGCCCTAGATGGGGAGAGAATGGTCATCATTGACTGCTGTTCAGAAGATAAAATCCACAGGACTTGTAGGGGCTGCATATGATAGGTTGTAAAGGATGACTCCAAGATTTATGGTTTTGTAGCCATATGGAGGTAGCCATGATGATGATATCTCATTCTCTGAGACAGTTAACACTGAAGGTAGAATCAGTTTGGGGAGAGGGAAGGTAATGAGCTTTATTTTGAAACTGCTGAATTTGAGGTGCCTTAGTGATAGCTAAATGATGTATCAAAGAGGCAGCTGGATAAATAGGTTTGGAATTCAGAGGTAAGGTCTGTGATAGAGACACTAATTTATGAGTTCTCTGTAGTGAGATGAAAATTGAAGCCATTGGCCCAGATGGAATCTCATTGTTTTATTTTTAATTTTTTAAAAATTCTTATTTGTTTTGAGAGAGAGAGAGAGAGAGAGAGAGAGAGATAGAGAGAGAGTGAGTGGGCCTGAGCACACGTGTGCATGTGTGGGAGGAGGAGCAAGAATCTCAAGCAGGCTCCACATTTTCAGTGCAGAGCTTGATGTGGGGCTCTATCACACAAACCATGAGCTCATGACCGAAACTGAAATCAGGAGTCAGGCACTTAACAGACTGAGCCACCCAGGCACCTTGTTTTCATGTAGAATATAAGATAGGCTAGGAAAAAACCTTGAAACATAACATTTCTTGGCACAATAAATGAGATTAAATCTGATGTGAAGATAGCAGGGACATAAATATTTAAGGAGGGAAACAAAATAGCCTATGTCACAGAAATAAAGATAAGAGAATATTTTAAGAGTCAAACTCCAGGACGCCTGGGTGGCTCAGTCGGTTAAGCCTCCGACTTCGGCTCAGGTCAGATCTCATGTTTGTGGGTTCGAGCTAGCTCAGAGCCTGGAGCCTGCTTCCGGTTCTGTGTCTCCTCTCTCTGCCCCTCCCCCTCTCGTGCTCTGTCTCTGTCTGTATCAAAAATAAATAAAACATTTAAAAAATTAAAAGAAAAGAGTCAAAATTCTGTAGTCTTGAGTATTGAATTCTGTAGCATTTAGTTCTTCTGAAAATTAAGGTAAGGATTGAAAAAGTTTGTTTCTTCTCCTCATTTTCAAAAAATTCAGGTAAGGATTGAAAAAGTTTTGATTTAGGGGTCACTGGTGACCCAAAGTAAAATTTTTACAAAGAAGGAAGGGGCTAAAGGTCAGAAAGATACGAATTGAGGGGTGAAGATATCATGTTCAGAAGGAAAGGCTGACTACACATTAAGATAGAAGACATAGTAATAAGAAGGGATTGGATCTAAAGTATAGGTTCCATGGACAACAAAAAGGTCAGCTCTCTATTGAGATTGGAGAGACACAGGACAGGATGACACAGATGCTAGGATGTTTATAGATTTTATGGAAGGGAGTTGAGGGAATTAGCATTAGATTGCCTACATTTTCTCTGAAGCATGTAGTTATTTTTTGAAAATGAGGAGAAGAAACAAATTGTTTTGGGAATTAGGGTACAAATAGATCACATAAACATAGCTTATAGTGGGGGCACCTGGGTGGCTCAGTCAGTTGGGCATTAGACTTCAGCTTAGGTAATGACCTGATGGTTTGTGGGTTCGAGCCGTGCATTTGGCTCTATGCTGACAGCTGGGAGCCTGGAGCTTGCTTCAGATTCTGTATCTCCCTCTCTCTCTGCCCCTCCCCAGCTTGCACTTTCTCTCTCTGTCTCTCTCTCAAAAAGCAAATAAACATAAAAAAATAGCTTATAGTGTTAGTTATCTATTGCCACAGCAATGCTAGGTAACAAACCAATCCAAAGGTGAGGAACTTAAAACAATAGGCTTTTGTTTAACTTGAGTCTGTGGATTAGCTTGGTAGTTCTTCTGTAGTTGTCTGAACTTCCTCATGTATTTTGAGATTGGCTGACTGTCACTGATCTAAGCTGGCTCCCACTAGGGTCACTGGGAGGAATGATTCTTCTCCATGTGTCTCTCGTCTTTAATAGGCTGCCCCAGGCATGTTCTCATGGCCAAGGCAGAGATGCAAGAGCAGAAATAGAAGTAAGCAAGATGTTTTCAACGTTCCACATTCATCACATCTGCTAACATTCTGTTGGCAAAACCCAGTTAAATGCCTGAATTCAGGATCAAAGAGTGAGGAATGTGACTGTTCCTCTTTAGTAGGAGAAACTCTCATACTGTAAAGTTGTATGCAAGGGCAGGGGTGGGGGTAGATACAGTTGAAGGGCAATGCTTTGGGACCTTAATGCAATGAATCCACAAGTCCCCAACACTACTGAGAGCTCATTCATAACAATGATCATCGTTTGGTAGTAGAATCCAAAAGCCCTATCGTGTGAATTTCTCCAGAAACATTTGAATGCTTGGGTGAAGCACCAAAAAACATATTAAACTATGTGTGTGAATTGCCAGAAAGTGTGAAGAAAATACAGACAGACAGAGAAACAAGGCCATTTATGAGATACGTTAGGCAGGTATTGATATATAAAATATCTTAAAGTAGATATGCTGGTTACTGAGGAATGTGAAGATGTGTGAAAATGGAAAGTGTGAGGGCACTGTGAGGCCAAAAGTGAGTCATAATGAAATTAGTTAAAATATAATATTGACAAGAAAGAGGTCAAATCAGGAAGAGGATGCTTAAATTTTCAAGGTAGAGTATTTACCTGAGATAACAAGGTCCAAGGAGTTAGTGGTATGAATGGGGAAGTGAGGTGAAGAGTAGGAAAAGGAGAAGGGTGAGCAAATGAAGTAAGAGTGAGATATGAGTATAGGTCATTCCTGTAATAGGAGAAAAGATGAAAAATACTAGCCCAGTGTTAGAATGCTGGATGAAGGAGAGGGTGTAACCAGGAGTTTAGTAGATGAGAGTGTGGAGAGAGGAAAAACACAGCAGAGGGAACAACATGGGATGCAAGAGGTGGATTTTTTTTATCAGACTGATACTGTTGTCATTGTCATTGAGAAGGAAAGTGAATGGAATAGAAACAGCAACTGGAAGCAAAGAAGTCAAGCTTGAAATACATGGATAGTGAGTAAAACAACCAACCAACACCTGGGAGAACAGCAGCCTAGATTGCAGGTGAGACTACATTGAGGGGCCTGCAAACTCTCTTTTAGAACCAGTAGTGGTGCCTGTTGGCTAATGTTGGCCTAGCATTTGTAGCCTAGATTGATTCTAGTCAAACTGGCATGGGTATTCCAGGCCAGGCCAGAGAACAATAAGGGTGGGAAAGGGACTGAGTTAAAGGAAGGAGGTAGGAGAAGGTAACAGAAATATTCATTCTCCCTCCCTGTCATCTCAGTGGTTCCTTGACAAGAAGTCAGTGCCTCCTGAAAGGAACCCCCTTTTTTTTTTTTGCCCTGGGAAGGACGGAAACTGTTCTGACAATTGATAATCTCAAAGCCTTTGTAGGAATAAATTAACCATTGTGAAGAGGACGGGAGATAACACATAGGGATTATACAGAGATAAGGTTGCTATTTATTTTGTCCATATGAGAAAGAGGAAAAATATAAGAAAACCATATATATATATATGTGTGTGTGTGTGTGTGTAAATATATAGCATATACATTTATTTAAAGATAACATGAGTGTCCAGGATAATAATTTGACTATAAGTTGATACAGTGATCTAAGATCAGTGAGTTAACTGATCTTGTAAGGAATAAATAATAATACATGAACTTAAGATCATATCCAGCCATCTTGCTCATAATTGTGCCCATTCTGCTTGGTGCATAGATTCTGATACACAGTAAGTGTTTAATTGATATATTTAGAAAAAACATGGTCGGTCTCTTGGGGAAGTATAGTTAAGTCCTTCTGAACGTCATCTTCTGTATTTCTACTTTCCTAACTGACAGTTTCTCTCTAAGAGGTTATTATCAGTATAAGAGTTGAGGATCTGACCTACAATACAAGTTAGCAAATATTCATTTGTGTCTAAATATGTCAATGTGAAGAGAATCCTTTCTTTAGTCATTATTAAAAGGTCTCTTGCTATCTTTCTACACTTGTATTTTAACGCCAGCCTGGTATATAAATACTATTGATTCTTCTTCTAGGGCTGACCTGTTATATTTACACACACGTGTACTCTTTGAGGTAATCTTTAGCCAGGCTCTTGATGATTATATTTCAGCTTTCCATGCTGTTGTCTCTGAAGACGTTGACGTCATCTGGAGACATAGGAGCCCCGTCGACCTTCAGAGGTCCAATTCATTCTGCCATCCGGAAATTCTGTCGACAAGGCAGCCAGTGTTAGAAATTAAGCTTGTGACATGCAGGACATGGCGGAGTGCAAACATTGGTCAGTGCTTCCTCTCCCAGCCACAGAGGAAAGCCACACTGATTTGTATTCAGGAAAGGGACCTCCTGTTTCGAAGGATTCCTTCATGCTGTTCAGCAATGCTGTTTAGGGTGGATTTTCCCATTTGAACTGCAAAGCTTAAACACAAATATTAACTACCGAAGCTGCAAATAGCAGCATAGTACATTAAAAAAATAATGAATATTTTAACCAGCCTTTGCCCAACCAAGAAAAATATTATGCAGAAACTAGGCTGATTTTAGAAAAATACCCAAGGAACTATTTAAAAAAAGTTGAGTTTCCTTTCAAAGTTTGTTTTTGCTAAACATTCATAATTTTGCTTTTTCCAATCCAATTTTATTATAAGAAAGGTCTCCCACATGTGTACCTGGAATTTCTTTCAAAATGATTAGTAATACACAAAACCTTTGGAGATGATGGGTGAGTTCTTAAATGTTACAGGAAGAAAGGACAAAGTGTATTATAAATAAGGGAAGGTACTTCTTTGCATGCATATATGTTTGTAGCCCCTTTGGTTATAGGCAGATTTTCATGTTCTCATAATTTTGACTGTTTAACATTTTAATTTTGCTCATTTGGAGACTCAAAATTTAACTGCTTCTTCACTTCAAATTTTCTCCCCAATGAAATCACTGAAGGTATCAATCACGTGTGGTCAATGGACTACTTTGGTGTTTTGGAGCTATAATCCTGTGTGAAGGCAATGGATAGATATTCTGTTACACCTGTTGGATAGCTTCCTTGGCATTCATTTCCATCCTTGGTGAAGATCAAAATGAAATTATCACAGCATGCTCTTCATGAATTCTCATTTTCAATCAGTAAAATAGAAATTTTAGGCTGATCTTAGTCAATAACAGAATGCCTTTATAGCATTATTTCCTTTTTATTTTTTTCCCAAGCCCTTTTTTCTCTGCACGTAACATTATCTCATTAACTGCTCATAAAAACCCTATGACGTTGGTATTGGTATTAACCCATTTTCCAGATGAGGAAAACATCACACAGAGATTAAAAACTTCCCAGATGGTCAAGCCAGGTTTCAGATATAGTCCAGACCCTATGCTTTTTAATCTCCTTGCTCTACTGTAAGTAAAATTCAGTTTAAAATTAGTTAAAATGACTTTCCCCAGCTTCTGTAAATCTGTCGTCATTCAAGGTTTAGTTAGAAATTGTTTTTCTTTGTCTAGTTCTGTGGATTATACATTTTATTGTTTTAATGGTAATAAAACGTGGGTCAGAGTACCTTGGTCCTAGTCACAGTTACCTACAGGCTCTAAATGACTCTGAATATAGGAAACTCTCGGTCTCCCTCCTGTAAAGCAGACACAATGATAGGTAGCTTTCCTATCTGCCTCAGGGTTTTGTCCTCCAAAATCACAGGAAATGGATTTAAAATATTGTTGCTGATGCTTCTCTCCCTACACAAGAAAATTACATCAAGCTTAAGTTCATAACTGTTCAAATTAACACTTGAATATTAAACTTTGAAAATGTTTTGCCCTAAAGGATGTTGAACCTTATGAGGGAAAGGGAATTTTAAAATTATTGGTGAATTTTTATCAAAGTTCTACTCCACATCAAGAATTACTACCAAGAATAAGTTGTGATGGGGTACCTGGATGGCTCGGTCAGTTAAGCGTCCTACTTCAGTTCAGGTCATTATTTCACGGTTCATGATTTGGAGTTCTGCGTGTGGCTCTGTGCTGACAGCTCACAGCCTGGAGCCTGCTTTGAAATGTGTATGTCCCTCTCTCTGTCTCTGCCCTTCCCCTGCTCCCATTCTGTCTGTCTCTCTTTCTCTCTCCCTCTCTCTCTCTCTCAAAAATAAACATTAAATTTTTTAATAAAAAAAGAATAAATTGTGGGGCGCCTGGGTGGCTCAGTGGGTTAAGCCTCCGACTTCGGCTTAGGTCAGATCTCACGTTCGTGGGTTCGAGTCCCACATCAGTCTCTGTGCTGACAGCTCAGAGCCTGGAGCCTGCTTCTGGTTCTGTGTCTCCTTCTCTCTCTGCCCCTCCCCCTCTCATGCTCTGTCTCTCTCTGTATCAAAAATAAATAAAACATTAAAAAATTTAAAAAAAAGAATAAATTGTGACATGCATTTGGAACAATAAAAACCAAAACCACCTACATTTCAGTAATATCAGAAATGTGGGAACATCTACAATAGTCCATTGGTGAAATTAATTTTGACTGCCAACAGATTCCTCATCCCACTCTTTAGGAACTGCTGAATCTATTTATAGGGAACCATACACAGAAAAAATGCCACAGTTGGAAGGATCATCACAATATTTGTGAACCCTGGCATAAATGAATTTTCAGACTATTTTAAGGCAATTTATTATTTTTATTCCCAAGGCTGTTTCTTCTTACCCACATAGGAATATTTATCTCTATCACTAAGTTCCTGTTTTAGTTCTTTGCTTATACAGCTTTCTTCTCACCCCAAGCTTGAAATCCAATTCCTCAGTTTCACATTGTTTAAAATAAGTCTTTCTCCTACCCTTCTCTCTCTTGGCTAGTGTCGCCCCATAAAAGATGAAATTGTACTCTAAATGAAGGAAAAACCCAAATTTAAATGTCCAACTCTATTATTTTAAAGGAATCATTCTTCCCTTTTTTTCCCCTTTAGTACAAGCATCTTGAAAGGATGTGGTCTTCATGGCTGGAAAGCAAGAATGGTTTTATTTGAAAACCTGGAGCCCCCTCAGTTTGTGTTAGTGAGCACTGTGCTTGTGGTTTTTGTAGTCTCTTTCCTTGGGGAAGTCCTGATCCCTACCCTGCTTAATAATTTCACTCTTCTGTTCCCTTCTTTGATGTCTGATGGTGACAGTAGAGCAGCAGGAACCACCATAGTGGATTAAATGATTTATTTATTAAATAATTCTATAAGTATTTAGTGATCACTTTCTATATGCCAGGAACTATTTTATATACTGGGGATATTGTAGTCAAAAGTCAAGCACTACTGCTCACACAGCACTTACATTCTAAGTATATTGGACAGAGAAACAAAAAAGTTATCTATCTTAACATTAGTCTATCTTAATAAATACA
The DNA here is from genome assembly GCF_006229205.1 of Suricata suricatta. NCBI lineage: Eukaryota > Metazoa > Chordata > Mammalia > Carnivora > Herpestidae > Suricata > Suricata suricatta. Next base: position 74,280,399 of record NC_043711.1, on the reverse strand, counting down.
CAAAATCAATGAATAGATAATTTTGGATTATGGTCGAGGAAATAAAATATGATCAAGTTGTTTGGGTTGAGAGGGAGATGCCTTATTGTGGTCAAGATTCTGAGAGATGACAGGGGCTACTATAATTATGAGAACAACTAGCCATGTGAGGAACATTCTAGACAGAGAATACCACCACATACAAATGCAGTGAGATGACAATTACATGGAAAGTTGAGAAATAGAAGATGAAATGAGCCAGGTGAAGATGACACAGATGAGGTCTAAGAGATCGAAGAGGATCATGTAATATATATGTGGCTTTGTAGACTGTAGAAAGGAGGTGTGAATTTTGTTCCAAGTATGATGACACAGAGCAGTGATTCTCAAACTTTGTGCACATGAGAATCACCTGGATGACTTGGTAAAGCATGAATTACTGGGTGTCCAGAGTTTCTAACTCAGCAGTCCTAGGATAGAGTCTAAGAATTGGCATTTCTAACAGGTGGTGCTGACACTGCTGGTGTGCGGACAACACTTTAAGAACCACTGCAATCATAGATATCTATTATTTGTGCCTTCCTAGAATAGATTTCACCACAGTTTTGTAACTGAATTTGATTTTCTTGTGGGAAAAATCCCTACTCTACTCTTAGCCAAACCTGTGTATTCTATTACTTTGGTCACAGTGAAGACATTCAAGGATGGACATATGACTTGGCAGTCAGGTGAAACCCAATCCAGAGCCACTCCTGTAACTCTTGGGAATTGGAAGTTCTCAAGCCACTGGATGAGAAGCTGGTAGGCAGGGGAATCTCCCTGAGAGTTAAGCCAGGCCAAAGGAGCACTGAGCTGAAAGATGGCAAGACACTTAGCTCTGATACTCTCAGCCGAGCTCCTGGATCCAGCCATCCCTAAATCAACTCTATTCCCATACTGTCCAGTTACAGGACTAATTTATTTTCCCAGTTTATACTTTAGGCAATTTCTCTTAGGATTTTAAAACTTGTAAATCAAAAGTATAAAGCTATTGTAGGTGTGCCACTTACTTTATTTAAATGTACCTTAGTTCATCACAGAGAAGCTCCGCATATTTATAAAGTAAATAACCTTTGTATAAGCCAAATTTGAGATATTTTAATATAGAAAGGAGCACAAAAACTGGAACAAGGTGGCATGACACCCCTGCCAGAAGCACTGTTACCCCATATTTCCATAATCTGATCCTAAATAGAATTTATAATTTTATGGAAACCTCATGTTCTTCACAAGTTGATGATTATTTTTTTCTTTTTACCTCTGTCCCCTTTTAGCCATGGTTCCTCATTCTATTTATACATGGCAGCATTCAGTTTTGGCCTAACTGTGATCCCTTCAGCTTGCCTGTCCTATTTGAGGTAGTGTCTCCATACTCAAGTCCAACCCTGTCAAATCATTCTATTTCATTACTCTCTGAGTACTTAACATTTTCTCAGATTATTTTGTTTACTTGCTCATTATCCATCCCTTGTAATAGAATATAGGCTACATGAAAGCAGTGGTGTCTCCTGTCTTATTTATCAGTAGGTCTCTGTCATCCAGTTGATTAATGAATGAATGACACATTTTTTAGAATGGAAAAAAATAATCTTTTGCTTTTCCTTAAATAGCCTGTGCAAATAATAGACTGTATGTTTTTAGAGCAGTTTTAGGTTCACAGCAAAATTGAGATGAAGGTACAGAGATTTCCCATACACTCCCCAGATCCACGTATGCGAGATTCCCCATTATCAATATCCTGCACCAGAGTGGTACATCTGTTACAATTACTGAACAATACTGAACTGTTGATACATCATTATCACCCAAAGTCTAAAACTGATATTAGCGTCTCCCTTTAGTGCTGTATCTGCTGTGGGTTTGGAAAACTGTATAATGACATATATTCATTATTACATTATCATGTAGAATATTTGCACTGCTCTAGTCTTTTGTTCTTCTCCTATTCACCATCCCCCACCCACCTTGGCAACCACTCATCTTTTTACTGTCTCCACAGTTTTGTGTGTCATGTAGCTGGGACCATACAGGATGTAGACTTCTCATATTGGGATCTTTCACTTATTAACATGCATTTACTCTTCCTCTATGTCTCTCATGGTTTGATAGCTTATTATTTTTTAGTGCTGAATAATATTTCATTGTCTGGATGTACCACAGTTTATTTAAACATTCATCTATGAAAGACATCTTGGTTGCTTCTAAGTCTTTATTGAGTCAAGTGAGTGGGAAAATATGAGGACTGTCTGTAATTTTGTAATTAAATGTAACCTTTACGATTTCAAGATGTTGCTAGTGACCTACTGGCCATATGTGGATCAAAGTGTTTTTCTGCAGTAGTGAAGGATTTGTGCCAACCTGTCTATGCTTCCTCTCTTATTCAACCTCATGACCACTTTGGCATTGGTTTGTGGGACAGGGTGTGGGTATTGGCAGACCTCAAACATTTTGGGAAGGAAGTTGTTTTTTGGGGGCAGTGGTAAATTGTTTTTAGACATTATTTTTGAGGTGATAGCAAGCTACTTAGCATGATGTCTACATGTATGGAATTGTATATAGTTAGATATGTCATTGCAGATAAGAAAGATCATAATTTTTCCTAAATACTTGAGAATCCTAAGCCTAAAACTCTTGAAGGAGAAGTGTGGATGAACACAAAATACAGATTGGTGGTCATTTTTGAGGAGAGGCAAAGGTAGATGAGGTTATATATGGGGAGGGTCACTAAGGGGCAATCTTAAAAATTATTGGTAATCTTTTCTTCCATAATCTGGGTGGTATGTCTTCTATTATTTTCAAAAATCATATATTTTTAAGTTAATGAAAAGTTTCAAAAAAGGAATAAACATGGATTGCCTTCCTAAAAATGTGCAGTATGAGTGAATTTTTAATATTTCAGATGTCTTTTTAAATTTTAAAATGTTGCTTAGTTGAGAGAATTTAAGTGAGTGCAATATTTTTCCTTTCCAGCTATTTCAAGAACACTGTTTTATTTATGAATGAACTGATGGTGATGTTTTTCTCAGTTTTGTTTACTCTTGTGTAAACAAACATTCTTTGAGCTTCTTTTCTCTTCATAATAATGCCTAATTCTCTACAAAAGACAATTTCCAAATACCCACAGCATAAAGAATGGAAGAATCCATCCTCAAATTAGGGCCTATGTTAATGAATGTATGATTTAAAGCATGACCTGTGTATCAATGCCTTATTGCCATAATGCTGTATAGCAAATCACCTCAAAGTTTATTTGCTTAATATATAAGCATATTTATATCATAGTTTTAGATTGGGTTGGGGGGATTATTGTAGTTTTGGATGGGTTCATTCTTGTGCCTGCAGTGTGCTGTGGATGGGCTAGTGTGCTATACTGATCTTACGCTCTCTCCTATGACAGGGATACACCAACTGTTAGTTTGTCTAAGGAATCCCACCTGAAACACTGGGACAATTCTGCTCTGCCTCATGTCTTTTACCTGCTAGCAGACTAGTCTGAGCATCTTTCCATGGCAGAGGTAAAGGAGGAATGTAGAAGAGATATTTAGGGACTTTCCTGGAGCTCTAATATATTTTTATAGCCTCCATTGATGCCATATTTGCTAACAGTTGGCCAAAGTAAGAATCAGTTTGGAACAGAATACTCTTCCCAGAGTGGGAGGACATTTCACATTACATGGCAAAGGGCACGGATTCAGGAGAGAGTGAAAAGTGGGGCCGCTGATGCAATTCATATACAGCTCCATGGCCTTGCCCATCCCTTCCCCATGCCCTTCTGCATCCTCTCCCTGCCTATCCACGTGCTGGATCTTAGCCCTCCTCTGAGTCTCAGGCCTTGTCTTCCTGACTGTGCAGTGATTATTCCAGCCTTTTCCTCCACCCAAGACATAAGTTTCTCACTGTTAGCTTCCATCGTTCTCTTTCTATATCTACATTCTTGAATGCTACCTCATAAAAGAGTATGTCCAATCAGACAATAAAGAATTAAGGAAGGGTTTTGTTTTATAACCCTACAGAGTCTGATATAAGCTGGGCAGAAATTAGACCCTCATCAATAGTTTTTATTCTTTGTTCATTGATTTAGTTTTGTAAATGTATTCATTCACAGATCCTCACTGTCTCTTTCTGGAGATCTGGTATATTAATATTTATTTTTGTTGGTAATTGAATATAACCCATCAATTCATTGCTTCCTTTTATTACCTTTTTTCCTTCCTCCCTTGTTTACTTCCTTATTTAGTTTTTTCCTTTCTTAATTTTTTCAAAACTTTTACCTAGATATAAGGATTTAATTTATTGAAGATAAAGAGGCTCAAAACACTTTTCATCACAGTTGAATAGGTTTCTGACTCACTCTCCATAGCTAGTATTTCTCCAGGCATATTGCTTGTGCATACCCCCCAAAACAGGTGTCAAAACACATTAAAGGCACAGCCTCCTAAAACATCAAAGACTTGTGTTCTTTATTTTCTTAAGTGCCACCACAAAGCTACAAACCTGTCTAAATTAGTCATGTGAACTGTATTACTGTCAACATGTAGTTAATTCAGGTGCTGCCCTCAGTATTGATCTTATTATCTCATTTATATATGTGTAAAATTCTGCTTTAATCTACATTCCAAATGTGAATAATTTATGCAGAGACCAAAGGTATGGCAGGCTAGCAAATAATTTCAGGGCCTTTACAAAGATGCCAGGTAAAAGCAAAGAGCTGGAAAGTAGAAAAGTAACAACACAAGTCTTGTTAGGTGGACTGTTCAAGAGTCAGACATGCTAAATATCAAATACAACCCTTCAATTTCTCAGTGAAAGATTGAACAAGAATCTCCAGGGTCTAGATTTTCCACCATGGAGATGACTTTAGCCTAATCCACCAGCAACAAAGATTTGAAAAATACTAAAAGCAAATTCACATTAAATTTATCACAATTAAGCTATGTGTTGGAGTAGGAAAGGAAAACCTAAAACGCACTTTTGAATCTGAGATCAGTTGGGCAAGAAATGCAGTAAGGCATTATTATGCTCATTATATAGTTGGAGAAACTTAACCATATAACAAACAAAACAGCTGAATGACTTGCCCTACCAAGTTCACACAACCAGCAAGTGCAGGAGAATCTAAATCACTTTCCTTTGCCTCTTCAACGGAAGGCTGAAACCATCATCTTATCCTATGTGTAAAACATTCCCCGATTTACTGAAAAAGGATTTCCTCACAGCAAAAGTGAGTCCACTGGAGAGTAAATGTAGAGAGCCTTCCTTGGTTTTTAAAGATTTTGTAATCCAAGTTAATTAAGTATCTCATTACAATCTGTTACTATTTCTTGAGACAAGTTAAGAAAAACAAAATGGAAACAATGAGCTTGGGAGAAATGGGGTCCATTTTGAAGCAAGCCCTCTATTTTAAGACTCTTGTCCTTTCCTCTTTATTCTCCCACTTAAAACCAACTGTGACATTTAACTCAGTGCCTTATGATAGAATATCTCTTTCCCTTATTTTTTTCTTCTTTTGATTTCTTTTTTTTTTTCTTGAATAAACTACTCCATGAGCTTTCCCCCCTCTCTCTATAGTCCTAATATACACAGGACATTCTCTCACAAGAAATCCGCCAGGTTGGTCTGCCTGCTCGTGTTCCCACTGTTCTCATAAGAAAAGAGAGGAAGGGGGCTCAATGCCTGGAGTGTGTGAAAATGGGAGTAAGGTGAAGGCAGAGTGTGTCAGGTATTGTCCTGAGGGCATGAATGGATAATCACTCCTGTCACGGCAAATAGACTCTGTCACAAGGAATTCCGTGGTTTTCCAGAGGAAATGAGCTTTCCCTGCAGGCTGCCAAGCCCAAATGAGCTCCTTACAGCACCTGCAGATCTGAGCATCAAGCAATTATTCCACTATCTTGCCTAAAAACAAAGACTGTGCTACCCTTTGACAACCTCTGACCTTTTCCAGCTAACATAAACTAATTATATTTGCAGCAGGAGGGGAGGAAGGCTTTCGTAGTCCTCTGTGGGAGTTGTCCTTCATGCTTTGTGCCATGTTGTCAGTTCTGGCAATCCAAAAAATGACCACCCTTCAATCAAGAGAGTCGTAGGACGAAGCGCTTAAAGAGATATAGGGTGGCCCTTATCACAAATAAATCTCACTGCCCAGGATTTAGCAATGTGCCTGAGTGGCCCACACTGTCCATTTTGCAGTGGTACAAGGGAGCCATTGTTAAGTGTCACTTAGTAGCAATTACAGCCTGGTCAAAACAGGTTTTTTGTTTTGTTTTGTTTTGTTTTTGCACAACTTATTAATGAGCCCATGATTAGGTGTAAGGAATAACCCAAGCCACGGGCACTGAAACAAGGTTAGAGGTTAATTGAAACTTTCTATCTCAACAGCCTGAGATTTTGCAAACTTTTGCTGAGAGGAGAGTCTTGAACAAAAAGGAGATAATATGATACAATTAGTTAGAAAGGAGGAGGGTCAAAATTCCCAGATGAGAAAGGAAAACTGGCCAAGGAAATCAGGCCAGAGGGACCACCTGGACCACTTTGGATGCCAAGAATATCTGTGGCCATTCATCTGGTGGATGAGGCGGAAAGTGGTGTGCCTGCCATTCATTACATCTCTCCTCTCTACCAAAGAAAATACAAGGTCAATGCTATAAACAGTAGGCACCCTAGAGTAATTGAAATTCCAGAAACTGCCTCATTAGAAGAGCTCACAGGCAATCAGGTTTTTCTTTTCCTACTGAAGGTATATTCACCTCTTGAAATTGCATGGCTGGCCTTATTCATGGTGGCTAAAGCTGCCGGGGGATTTTCTGAGAGTATTTGAAGGACTGTGTCTAAATAAATGATGCCTTCATAGTTGAGAGAAAGTGACCCATCAGGACTTCTCAAGCTTGCTTCCTAGGCCATGGCATGCCTGGAGTCCACACCTGCTCATTCCTTCTTCTCTATCAGTAGGGCTCCTCTTTCTCCATTTCTTCTAGGTCAGCGTCAATATATCTTGTCTTAAGTTCAGCAGCAGCAGCTCTTTATCTAGAAACTCGGGCCCTTGAAAATATTGTTGGAGGTCTCTGGGACTTCATATTTCTTAGGTTTCTTTTTTTTAAACCCCTCCCTCAACCCCACCCCCAACACAAACTTTGACACATCCAGCTGGCAGACCCCTCTTACTGGAAGTTGACTAAAAATTGCCAACTCATTTTCTTTCATTTTTTTTCTTTCCAGTGCAGCTGGTGCCAAAATGTGATGATTTGTTTTGCTCCAGTCACTGAAGTTTTTGTTTTCTTTTATTTCAACCCCCTGCTGGCTTCCCAACTCGGTGCTGAGTCATCTGGTGCAGGTGTTCTGAGCGGCTGGTATTTATGTCACTTGCAGATGGTTTGGGTAAATTACACGATGTTCCTGCAGCCCCGTCGAGGCGCTCTCAGCTCTCTTTGATCCAAGGGCTTCCTGTGGCTCCTGCACATGTGCAGGACTTCAGGGCACTAGGTGAACTCTTAGATGGATTCTATCCAAAGATGGTTAGGTAGCTCTCGGCCCCACAGACTGATAGGCTAAGAGGAGTTGACTGGGACAGAGAACGCCGAAATCACAAAGCACCACAGCTTAACCTACACAGGGAATTACATGCCCAGTGTTCAATAGAACATGAGTAAGTTTACTATACAGCTGCCTCAGGAAACTGGGACAAAAGGAGCCTCATTCTGTCTCTGAAGAAGGACAGAAGTCCTCTTAGAAAAATTAGACTTGTTAACTGACACCGTTAAGTCTTAGAAATACATGTTTAGTGTTCTTTTTCTTGCCTATTGTCTAACCCCACTGTGCCTCTAGCTTCTATTCCCATGCTTGATTCAAAGACTGGTCACATAAGAATCTTAAAATTTCATTCATTTATGCTTTAGACACAGAGCTTTGGTGAGGAGCTTACAGATCCTTGATTCCTTCCATCTGAAGAGGCTGTCCTTTATTGTGAAGCAATACACTTCACTCTGAAAGTCTCAGTGAAGACTTTCTGTGGAGATTTGCAGCTTAGCCGAAGAAATCTCTGGCTGTTGCCACAGACATGAAGTATTAACAGTATTTCAGAAGCATTTTGAGAAATAGGACTTGTGGAGAATGTTCCTTTCCCAGCACTACAAAAATCTCATCACTGTCGGATACTACATTGATTTTCCTGGGGTGACCAACCTTCCAAAGGGCTTTTCAGAAAGAATGACTTTCAGTGCTAAAACAGAAACAGTCCTGGGAAAGCAATGATCACCTTAATGTATGTGGAGAATTACCTAGAAAACTTGTTAAAATGCACATTTCTGGGCTTCATCCCCAGAGATAGATTCAGTTGGTCTGGAGTGGGGCCTGAGGATTTGCATTTGGAACAAGCACCAAGGTGATGGATGGGGAAAGTGCTGAATCAGGCCTGTATTTTGAGTTGCAAGCAGCTATATCATACTTTGCTACTTTCTAGCAACTTCAGGAGAGGAGATTACATGTATGAGAGGGTAATTGTGAAGAACACAGATGCTAGAGCAGGGCATAGCCTACAGAAAGGCATTATTTCTTTAATAAGAGACTTACCCTGAATGTAGCACACAGTTGTTGCTGTAAGAAATACCAACCAAGCAATCTGGATGGCATACAATAAACATATTCTCACATTCACAGAATGGCAGTCCCAATGTGGTTCAACAGATCTGGGCTCAGGTGGGGGTGCTGTGTTCCACTCTCTAGGTTGGGTGCAGGTGTCTTAAGCATTCCTCATTCTGGAAACCTGATACATGTTTTTCTCAAGGTGGAGGTCACAAGTAGAAATGTGAGATGTTTCTGGACGCTCAGACTCAGAACTGGCACAACAGTGCCTTCACACACATCCCACTTGTCTGTAGCCCGTCAAGCAATGGAGTAGGGCAGTATGTTCTTCCACTGAAACTGGTGAATGAGTAAATATTTGCTGAATAATAATGTAATCTATACAGTGATTTCAGAGTTTGAGAATATCCAGCCTCGTGACTGAAATGTAACTGCTACATGTCTCATAACCTATGAACGACTTTCAGGTTTGCATAGCATAGACATAGAGATAGTTACCAGGTAGCTAAAATAGATTCTAACTACTGTCATACAGATCCCAGTTACTCTCAGTTTTAAAAGAAATCTCCTTGATATTGCACTATATTTGATTACTTTGTAGGAAACCAAAGGGAATATAGAATATACAATGTTAACTCAGTTGTAAGTTTTGTTTAGGAACAAGGGTGCTATGATTTATTTTATTTTACCTTATTTTATCTGAAATATTTTATATCTCATCTTCATTATCCTTTCCTCTGAAGTCCTTAACCAGTTTGCACTTAATTAAATAAAAGTGCAGATTCAGTGGCTTTTCCCTACATAAACATTATAATTCATGTTATAATAATGTATCATGTAAACGATTTAGAGAGAAAGCACAAATAACTATCAAAATAAGTAGATAAATTATTTAAGAAACTATTTTGACTACACTAGAACCACCTTGTTCTTTAAACAAATCAGCTATTCTTGATTAGCTTATTTATCATTGGGATTATTTATCATTGGTAGGACCTTCTGGAGGATCATTGTTTCCAGAATGTTGGTGATATCATCCATTGCTTACTGATTAGATTTTTCCCAGCAGAGTATGAGCTTTTCATTGGTTTAGCAAAGGAATGTCTTTGTCAAAGTTAAGGAAATCAATTTGTTATTTGTATGGCTCAAAAAACGTAAATATTTATTACTGAGCTCCCCCCCCCCAATCTCTTTTATAAAAAGACTGGCTAATTTTTTAAACTGTCTTCAATCAGGATCCATGTTATCCACCATCGTATCTGTAGCTTTTTGGCTGGGTCACAGTGACCTGCAGATAACCCTGGCAGGATGCCCCTGGCCACAGTGTTTTCATCCCTTTGGTGTGCCGATGTATTAAGAATCCACAGTTCTCACTGAAGTGACCAATGGAAGCCTAGTGCAAATAGGTCATCAGTTGGGATTGTTTCTCCAAAGGGGACTAATCTTGCAACTGCTATAAAGGATCAAAGGTAAATTCCATTTTGTGCCACTAATCACTCCAATAAATTTTATGTAGGAAAAACCTGGTTAAAATGAATTACTGTGGCAGCTTTGAAGGGGAAAAACAAGGAAAGGATTATATAAAAGTACAATATGCAACCTAATAAATACTCAGGATTACCCCTCTATGACTGTGATATTCAGTATCTTAGTCACTAGCAATATGGGACTATTTGAATTAAAATTTAATTAAAATTTAAAATTGAGCTTCTCAGCCACATTAGCCACATTTCAGATGCTCAGTAGCTACATGTGGCTAGTGGCTACCATATTCGAGAGCACAGACATGCAACATTTTCATCACTGCAGAAATTTCTACTGGACAGCAATGATGTAGAATGTCTTGATACTGGGGAGGTGTTGGACTTAGTACTTGTATACTGAAGACATAATTTTTTTTAGTAGTGCTGTAAAACTCTTTTCTCAATTCCTGCTCTATAGTAAAGATTACCATAAAACATGAACCTAGAGAAGTGACTTATCATTAATGAATAAATTGCTGTGCACCACAAATACAGAACATTAACTATGTCCAAAGGAGGAAGTAGGAACATGCTGTTATCTGGAAAGAAGATGACTTTGTGTTACTTTGTCATCCAGGCACCCCCCGCACACACACACACACACATACACACCATTTAGGAAATCTGAGTTTTAATGAAATAAAGAGTGTGACAATCTAAGGGTATTAACTAGTTGTTTTTGTTTGTTTGTTTGTTTGTTTTTTTCCTGCCCTGTATTCCTTTTTGGATATACAGGGTCAAAGACTTCTGATACTATTTCACTTCATCTCCAAGAATTGTAAATACGTATTGGACTCCTCCATCTTGATGATATCAGACAACTGAAAAGCCATACTAATTCTTAAATGCCACAACTGGGGCACCTGGGTGGCTCAGTTGGTTGAGCGACCAACTTCGGCTCAGGTCATGATCTCATGGTTCATGGATTCAGGCCCCACATCAGGCTCTGTGCTGACAGCTTGCTCAGTGCTGGAGCCTGCTTTGGATCCTGTGTCTCCTTCTCTTTCTGCCCCTACCCTATTCATACCTTGTCTCTCTTTGTCTCTCAATAATAAATAAATGTAAAAAAAAAAATAAATACCACGACTCCCAGGTTCCAAAGGATTCAAATACTGATTATGACCTTTTTAAAGTATGTAGATTGGAACTCAGATTCAGTTCTTACCTCTATCAGAGGGTATATGGCTCCTGTTACTCTTATATAGAGTCTATGTTCCAGGATCTGCTCTATTGAATACTACTGAATTCTGGCATTTACAAATATTGTATCATTGACTCTCATCTTAGGGAGTAAGAACTATCTGTGAGTTACTTTGAGAAAAATTAGGTTAAGAGAAAAGAAGAGCTGACTCAAGATCACAATTAAATAAATTTATTTGAACCTAGTGCAGTTGCTTTTGTTTGTCATTTTTTTTTTACTGAAAGCTACTGTTACTGAGATAACTATCTAGAATTAGACCATATACTCTGCCAGAGACTGGGGTTTGGGGAGAGGGGGATGCGGACAAGAATAAGGACTTGTCCAAGAGGAAAGAAGAAAAGAAAGTGTAGGGTACTTAAGCTCTCACCAAAGAGGCTGAGATTTAATAGGAAGAGTGGGAGAAGACTCAGGAAACCAAGGCAGAAATTCCGTTATAGGATCCAAGCAATCCAAGAAAGGTTGCACTTATGAGATTTGTGGGTTCCCATGCTCACTCCAGAAACAAAGCTTAGGGCCACAAGACTGATGCTGAAACAACTAAATGGGCAGGCTACAATCATAGTTTCTTTCCAAGATTAAATAAGATTCTACAGGTTGGCTATGGATTGCCATTCTCAAAGGTTTGAAACAAAAATAATCTGTACCCTCTTCATTTCACTTAGTGAACTTCAGATTAGCCATAAAATTTCAGAGGAAGATGTTATACATTCATTATTCTGAGTGAGATATTACTATATACAATCAGAATAAGAGAAAGTCATAGAAATACAAACAGCATAAGAAATTGTTGACTGTTGTACTTCAGGATGGTTAGTAATGAAAATATTCTAGTCAACTCAATTTATAATAAATTACTCTCATATAGGACACAAGACCAAAATCTCAGAACACCAAGGATTGTCCAGCCCTGTTTTATTGTGGAGAAAATTTGCCATAATTTTTGCATTTGGAAAGTTTTTCTTATATTACACAAGATAAAAATATAAGCTCTTTAGCACCTGGAATTGCTAGTGAAGTATAACTAGGGTGACAGTATAAATTGTCATCCAAATAGAGACAATGTTGAGAATAAATGTAATTATTTCTAATTACACAAGAACCACAGGTGTAAACCAGAACCATCCAAGGCAAAGCAGGGCACACTGTCACTCTAGGTATAGACCACATCTGCATGCAATTGGATTCATGACATTTTCCCACCTCAGTTGTTGAATATGACCCAAAGGCTGCTCTTTTCTGTCAGCTGATATACAAGCTGATTGAAATAATAATGTAAATACACAGTTATGAAGATGTCTGATACTCACTTTAAGTAAAAATAACTAGTGTAAGAAAAAATGTAATTGATCATTGTTGTTGAGTTTTTATTTTTTAAAAAAATAATGTATATGTTAATATACTTAATATAGTATATGTTAATAAAAAAAGTATCCAGTAACTGATGCCCATTCAGCATGGAAGAGTATTTCTCTTTAATTTTAAAAAAATGATCAATTTCCTACTGTCTTCAAGCCATTGTGTTTGATATTATGTTTCAGATGTGTTCTTAGTCACCAGGGGGAGTTGGATGCTGTCACAGTGTTTGGGGTGGTATTTACTGGGTGGAGACCTGCAATTGTAGATGCCCTACACCATGTTGGATAGTCTTGCACAACGAAGAAATGTGTCAGGTCCCATCTGACATTTATGTGCATGAAAAATGTGTTTACAAATACCTCAGCCTGAAACATAACTCCTTTTATATATAAATACAAAATATCTTTTTCCACTGTTTTAATTGTAACTACCATACATACTGAGGGAATTACCCTTTGTTTTATTTGGCACTTTATCAAGAATTGTTTATTATTTCAAAGAATCACCTCTCAGAAGGCAACACCAATCATCACAGTTGAGTGGCAACACAACACATCTGTATTTGTAACTAACATTCAAAGTAACCCTTGAATGAGTGTAAAGACTGACAATTTAATTATATCTGATAATTTAGGTATGCCTAAGCAATTACATGTTGGAATACTTCTTTTATCATAAATTATTTTCCTTTCAATTTCTTTTACAGTTTATTTTTACAATATATTTAGAGCATTATTTTGATTTAAAATAAGTGTGTGGGAAGCTTATATTATCTATGAATGTAGTATGGTAAATGCTATGTTATAAGATTTCTGATATAAATAAAGGCCTTTGAGTTATATTGGGATTTAGACCAGGGCTTCAAGTCGTGCTTCCCACAGTATAGCACTAGAATTGACAAGAAGTGCATTAGAAATACAGATTTTTAAGCTCTACTCCAGATCAACAGAATCATAGTCTCTTAGATGGTATCCAAGTGATCTTCTGATTTAACAAGTATTCTAGGTGATTTTTTTTTTTTCGAGAGACAGAGACAGTGTGAGCAAGGAAGGGTGAGAGAGAGAGGGAGGTGCAGAATCAGAAGCAGACTCCAGGCTCTGAGTCAGCTGTCAGCACAGAGCCCAACGCAGGGCTCGAACCCATGAACCATGAGATCATGACCTGAGCCAAAGTCGGACGTTCAACCGACTGAGCCACCCAGGCACCCCCTAGGTGATTCTTATACATGTTGTTATCATAGGATTAATAATGCTCCATGTAAGACAAAGATGAATGATAACTTGTCTTCAAAGAATATATAGTCTAACAGGTGACATAAAGATATTCTCCTACCTGAGTTAGTGATATCCTGAACATGACATATCAGCAACATAAAGCTAGGTTATGAGACAAGTTTAAACTACACAACCCTGATTAAAATGAACAGGACTCAAACTGTTAAGACTCGGTACAGTCCTAAAAACATACCCAGCAGAGTATTTAAGCTGTTCCAAAACACGTCATTCTCTACTTTTTAACAGGGAGCGAACAGCTGGGATGTGTTATTAGTAAGCCATGTTTTCATAGGCTTTCTGGTTTTCTTTAGCCAAAGTCTTACAACAGTCTTTGGACAAATTAGTGCCTGAAGCTATAGGAAGTCTTTAGTCGTTTTGGAGAACTGCTGAGTAAGTCAAGTCTCAAAGACAGCATGCCCACACGGACTGACTTTACCACCTTTGGCCTCTCCACCTTGGAAATGCCTTCACAACCAATTACACTATTCTCAAATGTCTATTTACTTTTAATGACTCTAGTTAAATGCTAAGAGTTATTCCAATGACCCAGTTCAAGACTAGCAGGAAAAGCTTAAACAAATCAATAGATTAAACTGAGAAGCTCTCAAATGAATGAGCAAGAATCAAATCAACATTTTAATAAAAAAGCAACACATCATTGAGTGCCAATATGGCTTGGTAGTACTGAACCAGACCTTACTCTTCAAAAGACAATAGAGAGATCAATATGGAAGCAATGTAACATGGAACAGGGAAGCTTTCTGTTTCTAGATAGTCTCACATTCACTTTTGCTCCACAGAATCGTGTTTTTTGTTCTAAATTGTCAGAACAGTGATCTAGCCTCTCACATGTTAACCAAAACAACTCCCAGAGATATTCTTCCTGTATTTTGTTGTTGAGAAACATTGTGAAACATTATCTCTATCTGCCACACACAAGAAAGCAGACTGCCTGAGGTTTTTCCTTGGGTTGCCTTTTTTTGTTGGGATCTGCATAAGTATTCGGTTTTGACTTTGTTTTATTTTCAGTGCTGCTGCTCGGTCCTTACTGAATCTCAGCCAGTCCATTTATGTCAGCTTCTACACCTGAAGGTGTGTTCAAATATTGTTACATGTCCATTGTTCATAAGCCTATGGTCCATAACAACTAGTGTCCACTTTTTATGGCCCATAGGCAATTTCTACAACTGTATAATACCCACTTGGGAGTGAGAGAGAGAGAATTGTGCCAATTCTTTTGATAATTCAGGATGCAAAAATTTATATGCTAAAGTCGTCTGGATAAAAGTATAAACTCCTCACCTTACTTTGGCTGGAGACAACTTCACGTTAACATTCATGTCCCCTTTGGTACTGAGAGCTGCTCAAGGAAGCCTTTAGCAACAGGTGGCCCTGGTGGCGCTTAAGCAGTTCCCCCTAGGGAACAACACATGCTTACACTGAAGATTCCCAGGCCAGTAAACCCAAGACAAAATTACAAATCCCAGTAGTCAGCTCACTTAGTTTTACACAATGGAGTCCATCCTCTTTGTTGGGAGTGGAAAATGTATTCCTTTTAGAAAAAAAGTATAGTGTAATAGAAGAGGGGGGAAATCATTGAAAATTAACAGACTCAGGAGATAATAAAAGTTTTGCCAATAATCAGCCTTGGGATTTTAGTCAAGAATTTAAATTTTCTGTTCATTAGCAGTGTCAGTGTGTATAAAAATTAAAAGATTAAAAGCCCTAGATGGCCTGTGAAAGGACTTTAGGAGGTGCACATATGCATTCATTTGGTTAAAATTGTGGTACTTCTCAGCATATGCTTTCTACACATTTTTACAAGGTAGATATGGCTCCCAAAATTAAAAATTATGGAATCAAGCTTCTGCAATGAAACTTTACGACCCTAATGTTCTATTTAGTTTATTTCAGCAAGAATTTTTGAAAACTTTTTATAAGCCAGCATGCTGTGTCAAGATCTTGAAATATATGGACAGACAATACACAGACCTTGCCTTGCAGTTTGCTCTACCCTGGCTTTACAGTCCCCAACAATAAAGAGATCAGTCGCATCAGATTTGTCTAGTCTCTTATAATCTGGATTTCATCCTCATTCTCAACTTTTATACTCAGTCCACAGGTGACTCATTCATAGAATCAAATGTATCACCTAAAAATACCTGCATCCTCTGGTTGTTTAAAAAATGTAGCATATCTCACTTCACCCTAGACCTCTTGAACCAGAATTCACATTTTCAGAAAAAATGATTCATTTACATGTTAAAGTTTGAGAAGCTCGCCTATAATACCCAGTAGTGCCATTCCCCCCCCCCACTAAACTTAAGAAATAAATAATACAATCTGTATTCTAGAGAAGCCTAAACTTTAATATCATTATTACTTTTGTCAATATAAAATACTCAGAATACTCACTTAGAATGTTGAAAAAAGTGGAACGAGGCTGTAGGAAGAAAATCTACCTCCTCATTTCTTTGTCTAATTTCTGGACTTAATTTGTGGAGTTAGGGGACTGAATTGATAATCCTTAGTATAATTGTGATTCATAGCAATTGCTCAATAAATTTTGAATGGACGAATATCAAAGAACAATACAACAAAAGAAGTCAGGAATATTGGTTAAAAAGAAAGGAAGTGACTGCCACCTCTGGGCCAGGTGGAATACATCATGTTTACCCTCCAGTATGGAACGAGAGAAAAACAGACAAAATATATGAAACAATAGTTTTCAAGACACTGGAAAGGAGACAACATCAGCGGTGCCTGAGAGCTGGTTAAAAAAAAAAAATTAGATGAGCCTTTCCATTACTCCAGATGACTGCCTTAAGATAGTTTCCAGACCACAGCATAGTGAGGGGTGCTCAGAAAGAGCCCGGCAGACTCTTGACTGTTAGGAGACAGAGCTGAGAGTCTACAAAGAACAACATAGCCAAAATTAACAGGACAAAGAACCAGAGTAGAAAGAGTTGCACAGGCCTGTGGACAGTCCCCTTGTGTACTGATCAGTCTATGTATATGAGGACACTATTTGAGGACGATGAAGGAATTACTGAAAGGATTAGACACTGTTCTAACAACTCACAGGAACTAAACATACTGCCTGTTGCTATTAGCCCCACTAGAAAACCTCAAGATGCATGGGGCACTGTGTGGGGTACACAGAAAGATGTTGCCTCAGTAGTAGGGAATAATTAGGCTTAGATTGAGCACTGTGTCAGTCTTACCAAACAAATCTTAAAAGCAAGAAAGACGGATTAAACTGTTTCCAACTAATTATCCTTAAACAAAATTCAGGAGAATTTAGAGAAAAACAAAATTATTCAGCATTCAAGAAGGTAAAATTCACAATGTGATGTCCAGTCAATTATTAGCTTGCATACAAAGAATAAGGAAGATAAACCCATTATGAGGAAACAAATAATCATGCCAAACCAATCCTGTACCGATACAGATGTTAAAATTAGCAGATGAGGGGTGCCTGGGTGGCTCAGTCAGTTAAGCCTCCGACTTCGGCTCAGGTCAGATCTCACGTTCGTGGGTTCGAGCCCCGCATCAGGCTCTGTGCTGACAGCTAGCTCAGAGCCTGGAGCCTGCTTCTGGTTCTCTGTCTCCTTCTCTCTCTGCCCCTCCACCTCTCATACTCTGTCTCTCTCTGTATCCAAAAGAAAAAAAAAAGCAGATGAGGGCACTATTAAATTTTGAATGAATTGGGGCGCCTGGTGGCTCAGTCAGTTAAGCCTCTGACTTCAGCTCAGGTCACAATCTCATGGCTTCTGGATTTGAGCCCTGCCTCAGGCTCTGGGCTGACAGCTCAGAGTCTGGAGACTGTTCTGAGCTATCCCTCCCATGCTCATACTCTGTCTGTCTGTCTGTCTGTTGCTCAGGAATATATAAACATTAAAAATTTTTAAATATTTTTTGGAATGAGTTAATTACTATCTTAAAAAACAAAAACAGGAAATATGCTTTTAGAAGAAACATCAACATCTGGTGGTATTTCCAGGTTTTGCCAGTAAAGATGCTTAAAAAAGGGAAGTCTTTTTGTGGTTTTTCTTAGCTTTCATAAATACTTGCATAAATAATACAACCACTTGTGTAAATAAACATTTGAGCAATTATATAGACTGTTGATACTAGTGGTGTTCAACCACTTGTATAAATTATATATTCATACATTATTGTATGACTATACAGACACATATATGTATGTGTAGACACATTTATGAGTTTTCAGAACTATGTAAATTAGAGATGCAACTAATAAATAGGTTTCCTGAAGCAGTTGTTCTGAAAGTTAAATGTCATTCATTATCTAGTAAGAAAGGCCTTGTCTTCCTTATAACATTGCATTCTTAGATGTAATTTAAAAAAATTTAATGTAATTTAAATATCATATTATAACCACTCTCTATCCTATTACCTGGTTTATTCTTTTCATCTAAGTGATCTATCTCATTTTCTCATAAATCCATTTATGTGTTGATTGTTTATCTCATGCTATTAAAACGTAAGTTCTTTGAAGTTTTATCTTCCCTCTGCATCCCCAATATGTAGAATTATCTCTAGTATATAATAAGCACTCAATAAACAAAGTTCACATTCAAAGCATGAGATGAATTTCCTGACTCTTGAGGTTTCAACAAACAGATATAACTAGGGTATATGTAAAACATATTTATGTATTTTTGTGCAGTTATGTGTATATATATATATATATACATATATATATTATAATCCCAAATCCATTTTATAGTCAGTTTTGCATAATCAGATATCAACTTTACTGGCCAATTTTAGTTTCTAGCCGGGCAATTATTTATTTAGCAGTTTGATATTTGAGACTCTAAAATAAAAGATTAATAAAATTCATTATTTTAATTAATTTTAATAAAATTAAAAATATGCCTGTGGATCCAGCCTGGGATCAAACCTTGATTCTACTTCTTATTTGCTATGTATATTGATTAACCATCTTATCAGACAACAGAAACTACTCGAGATATTTTCAACAGGGAGAGTATACTACAGGCATTTGATTACCCTGGGAGTAGAAGGTTTAAGAAGCCAAAAGGGTTACTAAGTTCTCTAAACAATCAGAAAAAGCAGGAAGACATGACCACAGTTAACATGAAATTTCAATATATAGACTCAGGAGCAGGAGAAGGAGCTCAAGAGTTAGGGTAGAAGACAAGATTACCAGACCTTTGGGGACCATGGGCGGAGGGGCTGTCAGGTGAGAGCTGGAGCCATACAGGGTACACAGCTGCTGACAGAGATGCAGTCAAGGTAGTTAGAGGTAAAGGGAGAAATACACTGGTTTGCTCTTTCTTCTGCCCTTTATTCACTTGCTCTTGTAACGCATTGGACATAACAATCATAAGCTGTTCGGAAAGAAAATCTGAGATAAATAGTTCTCAGGAGTTCACTCTGTAGGCTCTAGTTAAGGCATTTTTAAGTTGCCCAAATGAACATTTTGTCTCCTAGCTTTGGCTCAGGGTCTTTCCACAGACTTTCTCTTGAACTGGAATAGTCTTCCTTCACCTCTTCTCTTGGTTACCTGTTCCTAATCCTTCAGATTTTACTGTCTGTGCCACCTCCCAAAGAACCTTCCTCTGATTCAGCAGATCAGGTTAAGCTTTTCTGTTATATATACTCTTGGGTAATTTACTACATCCCTGAGAGTAGCATCAGAATTTGTGATTATGAATTTACTGGAGCTTTTATGTTGAGAATGTCTTTCTTTCTCACTAGGTAGCATGCTTTATGAGGTCATTTTTCCTTCCTCACTCTAGACTCTTCAGAATCTAACACAAAGCTTTCACTCATTTATTTGTTGAAGGGTATTTATCACCCATATCTTCATCTCTGTGCTTGGAACATGATCAGGTTCTAGGCTTCCCACAAACCAAGTGCAGCTTGAAATTTTATCTTGAATTCCTAGACATGTAGAGGTCGTAAGTTACCACTCAAATCAGCTTACTTAATGGAAATTCCAAAATGAAAACCCTCAAACACTTCTCAACTCCATAGCCTCTTTACAAAAATTCCAACTGAAATACTTAACTAGATCTAATTCAATTTCAAAGATAATTTTGACATCTGTGTTAGAGTTCTCGAGAAACAGAACCAATAGAATTTCAAATATATAATTTATATGTATTAAATTTGAAAATATAAGGGCATTGGTACACATGATTACAGAGGCTGACAAGCCCCAAGATCTGAAATTGGCAAGCTGGAGACCTAAGAGGAATGATGGTGTAGTTCCAGACCAAGCCTGAAGGCCTAAGAACTAGGAGAGTGGATGGTGTGATTCCATTCCAAATGGCTTGAGACCCAGGAAAAGCCAATGTCTTAGTTCAATTCTGAAAGCAGGGAAAACAAAACCAAACAATATCCCAGCTCGACAGCATTCAGGCAGGAGGGATTCCTTCAGACTCATGGGAAGGGAGGTGTTTTTTATTTTATTCAGGCCTTCAATTGATTGGAAGAGGCCCAGCCACGTTAGGGAGGGTAATCTACTTTACTCAGTTTCCTGATTCAAACACTGTCTCGTCCAGAAACACCCTCACAGACACACCCAGAATGGTTTTTGATAAAATATCTGGGTACCCCATGACTCAGTCAAATAGATACTTAAAATTAAATATCACAAGTCCATCTCTTGTCCACTTGGCACCTATACACAACTCCTTAAACTGTACTTCGTCTCCAGATAAACACAACAGCAAGGCCCTAATTTGGCCCAACATGATTCAGCTATTCTGGGTACAACTGAAAACACACTAACCCCTTCCCCAGTAGAGGAAGTAAAGACTGTGATATAAAGTCAGTACATCTTATGTTACATGATAAGAGAAAGAGAAGGAAACAAAGATAGTGTTCTCTTATAGTCACACACACAAATATATTCATAACAAAAGTAAAGGAAGTACTCATGACAGTTATTGTCCTCATTTCTGTAATTTGTCACAAGGTCAGAGCTAGCATTTACAGCTGCCTTCTTCCACTGCCAATTTTGTATTCCCTTTGTCTTCAGCAAGACCCTCAGCTGATCATCCTTTCCTGCTAGGGTGACAAAAACCTTCTTCCCAAAGGTCAGGGCCATTAGCACTTCTGCCTAAATTCGAATGTTATGCTTTTCCATTGAACTTAATCACAGGGCATGGAAAATACTAAGAGTCACCCTAAGGGATCTCCTGTATTGTTCATATAACTCTTTCTTAGCTCCATCATGTAGTAGTGGTTTAATCTCCCATTGTGATCTGAGCCAACACAGGAACTCCCTTTTTGCCTCTTGTTTCAGAGGCATGAAGAATCCAATGTAGCCAGGTGACAGTCTTGATTTCCAGTTCATTAAAATCATTGTATCTCCTGGTAGAAGAATTTCTTCCTTTGGAAATAAAACCTCTAGTCCAGAGAATTATAAAGTCACAAGAACAGGAAGCAAACATATTTGCTGGTGGGTCACTAAGGTAATAGTGAGTGGTGCCTCTTCCATTTTCACTGCTTGTTTTCTGGACACACTAATCATGGCTATTGGAGAAATAGTCCTACATTCACATATTAGACATTGACTCAGTCTTTTTGGGGAAAACAGATGTATAGATGATTAAATATTGTGAAAATCACTGCATACATTCCTGATGCAAGTGTAAGTGGGGCACTTCACAGAGTATGTGGCATTTGAAAATGACAGAATGGCAGGGCCTGCCTGATTGCAAATGACATAAATGCCGTATGTTTTTTTCTTGGCTTCTCCCAGAAGTAGACTTCTAACTGAGAATTCAATTGCAAGTGTTTATTTAAAAAGTGATCCAGAAACAGTAATAAAGATAATAATGGCATGAGGAAGTAAGACGGGGAAGGAGAAGCCATTATAGGGTTAACTGTCAAACTACTTTGGGCAACTAGAGCCCACTCTCACTGGGGAATCTCTGGGAAACAGTGCTGAACATGTTCCTCAGGCTTTTGAGAGGTGAAGGGACTGAAGTAATTACATTCAGTAATTCCTTGAACGTTGGTTCTGTGATAAGTGTTAATTTCTTGTTTCTGCCTTCCCATGTGCACCACAGAGATGGCTCTAGTGGCTAGAAAAACGTTTTCAGGCAAAGGGATGCACAGACTAGTATTTGATACTCAGATACTCATTCTGAAATGGCAGAGTCAGGGAGGGGGGGCATCAGAGGAAGACCAATAGCATTTCCTACAACAAAGAAGGGAATTTGGACTTTATTCAGTGGACATTGGGAGGCCATCAAAGGCTCTCAGAATGTAGGGATAGGGAGAAAGTAACAGTTGACTTTTACCATAGGTGTTGAAGAGGAGAGTGTCA
Organism: Suricata suricatta; assembly: GCF_006229205.1. NCBI lineage: Eukaryota > Metazoa > Chordata > Mammalia > Carnivora > Herpestidae > Suricata > Suricata suricatta. The sequence continues at coordinate 74,258,115 of NC_043711.1, read as the reverse complement.
CTACTACACTAGTAACTCAGAATCAACTTGATACCCCCTTTCTCTCACCCTTCACATTTGATTATTTACTTAAATTTTGGAGTGTGTGTGTTTTTCTGTTTCATGCATATTCTCAGCTTTATTTTATTTTAGTTAGTTTAGTTTAGTTTGTTAGTTAGTTAGTCTAAACTTTAGTTTCACAATTGCAGTTGAAAGTTCCTATACTTAGCTGTTAGCCATTGCCCTAACAAATTTAATCCTCAGCTTCACCAAGATCTACATTCTAAATTTCAGATCTCATTGGGGGTCATTTCAGGACCTTCATCGTTTAAGTCTATACTTCCTTTCTCCTGCTACAGTACCACACTAATTAATTTCATATAGTTCCTCCATTCCAGCCCCACTGAACTTCTCTTTAATTTTTTATCACTGCATATCCATTTACCATGATGACTTTGGACCTGTTCTAACATTTGCTGAAAAAGCCAGGTCTCCAGTTTCCCAAGTACTTATCTCTTGAGGCATTTACAGAGTGTGTGTGTGTCCCCAAATTCTAGCAGAGGTCATATTATGTGGTACATGTAATGAACAATTACTTAATGAAGAGCACAAGAGAAAATAGATACTTTCAGGAGTGAGTTAATGAGTCCAGATTTACCCCAAGTTTATACCCCAGTTGATCCTGAAGTAACTGTCAATTATTAAAAAGTGGGTAGCAAAATGTTAAAAAGGAGTTTCTTGATACCTGGAGGAAAGTGAGGTCTGAAGCAGTGTGCACCTGTTTTAATTTTATTCTGGAAAAGAACATGTGATTTAAATCACAAAGCATATGAATCTTGTTTCCCATTGCCCCCACACCTTGTTCCATTTAGAAAACAAAGGATTACTTACAAGAACAAGTAAGAATACATATGGTGGCAAAGGATAGACTATTGTAGGACATCTTCAAAGTGTAATAATTTGGGAACAAATAAGAGAACTTGAAATTCAAACTAAAGAAAAAAAATCCTCATCTGCCCTTTTGAAATCTTCCATATTCAAGTAGGACCAATTTGCAAAAGCAATAAATGTTCTACTTTCCTTCTTTCCCCACTTTCCACCAACATTCCACATGGATCATGCTCCCAAAGCTGGGCTGATACATAAGTTACAGACCAAATCATTGTTGGGTAAACTAAGAGTATACATTTCTGTAACTAAGGAGAGTAACATGGAATGGCTTCTTCATAAGACAATATAACTGTATTAGTCAATGTTGGAGTAAAGCACTATTGTTTGGTCAATAAATTGGATATCTGTGTGTTTACCACTTCATGGTGCAGAATGAGATTCAGTATTTATCTACATGAGGAAATCTGTTGAATTTTATGTTTTGTTTCATAGAATAGCTTTTCTTGAGCAACACAACAACAACCAAACTTCATGACAAGCAAACACACACCACTTTTCTTATGTTCTTTTTGGACATTCCAGGAACAATCATTACCCAGTAACTTAGTTTGTCAGTCCCTCTATCTTACTTGGAGGTGCCAGTATTTCAGATAAAGAAACTACCTCCCAGGGTCAGAGTGTGCTGGAATGTAAACTCACTGAGCTAACCACCTGATTTTCAGAGACAAATATAAATAATAATATATTTCTTCTTGTTGTTGTTAATGGGCAATAAAAACCTCCAGTGTTTGAGAACTGCCTAGATCACAGATCCTAACATAAAAAGACCTCTGGAAACTGATGGGGCACTCTGTGCAGAAGAACAGTAAATTAAGCCTAACCAAGAGCAATGTACCCAGAAGCACAACTACACAGGTGTGGGCTTCTCTGCTGAAAAGACATTTGGGAATTAGGAGTGGAGGCAGGAGGTGCCTCTGATGAAAAGGATGTGGGAGTCTGTAGTTCACTAATAACTGTGAGATGTCATAAATATGCTTTGATGGTAAGGAAAACCATTCCTGTAAGGGCTGGTCATTTGGCTTCAATTTCAAAGCTTACACACAATTCTTTAGAATATCCAGGGAGAAAATCTGCTAAATTTGGATCAAGGGACTATGGATGAATTTGTATTATTAGGACTACATGTTGGAAGCTACTTTATTCTATCATATAAAGATCAGTTAAGGATATACCTGTTTGAATGTGTTTCTATCTAAACAGAAGAATTTTTACATGGTATCTATTAGTCAGTTGGTCTGTCAATTCCAACAAGGGTGACATTTTCTCTCCATTTTATTATAAGGGAAATAACTTTTCAAAATATGCAGTTTTTAATCTAAAGATACCTTTTAAAGATTTTTATTAAGACCATAATATTGATTACTGAGCAACTAAGATGAACACATAATAGAATTTTCATACTTTATCTCACTAAAGAATAAGGAACATTTCATACAAATGTGAGATCTTCTGTCAGTTATTCTCTTTGCTAGTAGTTTGAAGTTTGTTTGTTTGTTTTTTAATCATTAGCACCACAAGGTCATGGTACAAATGAACAAACATATAATGAAAAATTAGTTCCTTAGAGCTCTACTTTCATTACTTTTGAATATCTACTCCAGTAAATCTTTGGGATTCCCATTCTATGTGCCCTCAAAGCCACCTTAGTGACCAGTGACCAAGTCTGAGCCAACCAGCTGATGAAGTAAACCAGCCAATTTGTCTTATTTCCTGAATTAACCAGTTATTTGACTGGTATCAATGAATACTGAGGTAAAACTTGAAAGACTGTGCATATAAATGCAAACTCAAGAGTTTGCAGTGGCAACTCATATACGGCTCCCCTCAACTGTATGATACCTTTATTTCATCTCTTTGTACCATTGCAAACTCAGCTCTGCTTTAGGTCAAAGGACTATGTTGACCCAGAAGCCCACATTCATTTATCTTATATTTACTAAGTGCCCATAATGTCCCAAATATTCTTCTGGGTCCTTTGAGGTACAGCAGTGAGCCAGAAGAGACACATGGACCATATACCCATTCTGAAGTCATTTTCTCCTTGTCCATCTCCACCTTTCTGTAATCTTGTTGCCTGACAGAAAAAAATGTCCTTCTTATTTAAGCATGCAAGTCTTGTTTTCTTCTGTCATACACCAGTCAGGATGGTCCCCTACAGAACCAGCTCCTGCTAAAGTGATATGGTCTCCAACACTGTTAATCCCACATCACTTTCCCCTTTGCTGATTGCCATGTCTTACTGCCTGGCATTGGAGAATCACAAATCTACAGTTTGGAAGAAAAGCTGCTTCCACAACAGGCATTAAAAAGAAGGGGAGATTTGTGGTTAGTTTAGTAAGTTTGATCTTTTCACACAAATGATTTAATTGTTATCTTTGTGAATATTCTAGAAGGTATGACTTCATTGAATTCAGGGTATGAAGAGTTCCCATGAATACTTCTACTCCCTTAATTTTTCACACAAAGAACTCTGATAACAAGTGGTTAAGTAAGTGTTTCTCTTCACACAGTCTGCTTGCTTGGGAATTGAAAAAAAAATGGTGAAAAAAAGTAGAGATAAAATCTAAGCATAACTCATATCTAGAGTCTAATTCATTATTATGAAAATGTAGGCTTAATTACAGTGATAAATTATTATTCTAAAGGTCAAGCCTCTTTAGATTTTTTCAATTACTTCACTTAGGAAAATAACTGTAATTTATGTTTTAAAACACCAAATTAACAAAAGTACTACTAATTCTCTGGGAACCAGGGGAAATGGAGTCTAGAGCACAATCACATATAAGCATGTGTAGTTAATATATTTTTAGCATCTATAAGGAAGTAAGGTGTTTTTTTTCTTGGACAGAAGGGTCCAAGATATAATCTGTTTCCACTTTTTCAATAATAATATGTTCAGTCTCTTTTTTTTTTTTAACACTTTTACCTTCTTTCTATTTCTAAAATTGTCCAAAGGCAATGTGATTTTTGTAAAGTGTCCTAACAGTTCAAAATCATTTGACTGCCAATGTCTAATTCTAAACCTGATGTTCTGGAGAAATGTATGGCCTAAACCATGCCAGCATGTTTCATTTTATGTTTAAATGGTCACAGATTTAATAATGGTCTACCAAAAACAAAAGAAAGAAAGAAAGAAAGAAAGAAAGAAAGAAAGAAAGAAAGAAAGAAAGAAAGAAAGAAAGAAAGAAAAAGAGAGAGAGAGAGAGAAAGAAAGAAAGGCTTGCATTTAACTATATCCTTTAGTTTTCAAGCACTCATCCAAGCATGTACAAACATGGGAATGCCATGCTCTTTAAATCCATGAGCATCATGGAAAAGGCCCACTCTGGGCTCTGTACACATTAGCAAATTATTACCCATTAGGTCAATGCAGAAATTAATTGTGGGATTCTTTTCAAATCCACATTGTTTCCTGGCTCCGTTGCGGGCCACTCAATTAGACACCTCTCAAGGCCTTTGTGCTGGACTAAACGCAGCTAATTGTTCTATTTCTGCATGGAGTGATTCATCTCCCAGATGTCTCAGACCTTTCAGCAGCTCTGCTCCACCAATATCTCGACATATGAAAATAGAGTCATTTGGGACCTAGGCAGAGGGGAGAGATTGGGAAGCAAATAGAGAAGGGTATTCTTTACCCCTGCCCTTTGGTATGATTAATCTTCAGTGAGAAAGGGCTCCTGAATCATTCTCTTGACAGGACAGCCCCCTTGCCCTATCTGGCTTCCCATGTGAGGAAAGATGGATGAATGCTTCCTTTTTTCTCTTCCTCCAGGTGCAGCCCTATTCACACTCAAGCCTGACAGCACATAATAGAACAGTTTCTACTTGCCCGTTGCCTCAGCTCTGTATTCTTTTCTCCTCCATTGATTCTCATTTGTTCAATCCCAGTGACAAAGCAGGCCAAATTGAAAATGCACCAAGACCCAAGGACAGTCACTTATTTCTTTGGAGCACTGGAGTAAGTATGTGTCTGTGTTTTCTTATAAGAAACATAACTTCAGAGTAAATCTATGGAAAAAAGGTCCTTACATGGCTGATTTACTGGGTTAGCTGGATTTTTTTTTTACTTTGACTTTGAGTTATTTGCTTTGTCTTTGTATTGTTTTCTTCAACTCTTTCCTTTGCCCCTAGCAAATAATGTCATTCATCCATTGTAATAGTTGAGTATACAATAATGAAATATTATGTGGAGTGGAGAGAGGTATCCAACCCCGTTATTTTTGTGGTTTCAACCATATTTAAAAGAAATAATAACTTATCATCAAATATATATTTTAGATTTAAATCAAATGACAAAAATGCTCTAAAAAATGAGATGAGAAACTAGTACTTAAAACAATGCTTTAACTTTATGTGGACACACACCTAGAGTTAGGCTGAGCCCTACCAATAATAATTAAGTTAAACATCAGCCTTAGTTTGAGTTCCCTGAAAACAGACATTGAGACTAGGATACAAGTGTACATCATTTATTTGGGAGGTGATTGGAGGGAGTGAGGTTGGAACAATTCGTGGAAGGGAAGACAACCTAAAAGGCAATCTTATTTATCAAGCACATTACCGCTGTGGGTAGTTTGAGCTCAGTCCCAATTGAGAACTCTGGTAGCCCCTATAGAACATGCAGCTCAAGACGGATCCAACCTATAGAGCAAGGGAGCTGTAGTATTTATACACTAATTTCAATCATTAGTGGTTGGTCCCACAACAATTAATTAAACCAGTGTATCAGGTAGAGTATACTTGATTACTAAATAGTCTTCAGGCAAGTAAATGAAGATACGGCAATTGAAAGGCTGCTGTAGAGCAGAGATGGCAGGGGACCAGCAGAGTAGTGTTTCCTCCATTATTGTACTTCCTAAAACTAGGGCAGGAATGATCACTGGCTGTGATCTAATTAAAGTCCTGCAGTGCTGTAGCATCTATGAAAACTCTGACTTTGAACTGTAAGGTCTTCCTTGACTCTTCATTTTGTTACATCAGCATCTCTAGATGAACTTCTCTGTACTCTGCTTCACTAGGTAAATAGCATGGTTAATTAATCTGATATCACAACCTTAGGAGAACCTATTTATTTGCTTATTTTTGTAAGCACAGTATAGATTTTTCCCCTGAACCATTTGAGAGTACTTGTCAACCTGTTTTCCCAATACTTTTGGATATTTTAGTATATTTTATTACAAACAAGGACATTTTCTTACAAATATATGTTTTAGGAAATTAACATTAATGCATTTCTACCATCTATTTATTCCTCAAATCCCATTCGAGTTTCACCAATTACCTCAGTAATGACCAAAGCCCGTCTTTGCTGATCATCTCTTTTCCTTGAGGTCACCAAGAGAAGTAAACACATATTGATCAATAGCCAGTGGAAAATAGTACATTTTGATCAAGTCAGTTGCCTATGAACTACCAGCAAAGAGATTTTTGAGAAAACTGAGTCTCCTGCTTCCCACCTCTCATCCCAAATCTCAAGAATTATTGGCTGGGCAGAGTGGTGCATACTATATGAAGCAATATTGGAAGCATATTGGAAAATACAGAGAAAGTGAAGAATGCAAGATGCCTGAGCTTTAAGGGTTATTACTTATTTTGCATGGAGTGAATGAAGAGACAAATGGAGCCCCTATTTAACCCATAGTGATGCTGCCACTCCTAGCAGTAGTCTAGTAAATGTTGTAAACTCAACAAAATGATTAGTAAATCTTTCTCAAACTTTTGGGAGGATATGGTACATAGTGCTGAACTGAGAGGTGAACAGAAGGTGCTTCCTTTTCTACATACTCATTTTGATAGAGTCTGAGAGTTACAGCTTCGCTCATTCAAAGATCCTGCCTTTAATGGGGCAAAACAAAATTTAGTTCAACAAATAAAAATAGAAGATAAGTGTGAAGTTCTATGTAAAAGGGACAGAAAAATGGGAAAATGGCAGTGTGTAAATAAGTTTCCTTTAAAAATTATGTGAATTTAAAGAGCTTTACAAATGAGATATTTTGTTGTTGTTGATCTCTCTTACATGAAGAGTTGGGAGTTTTGTCTCAGGTCATTACACAAAGACCCAATTCTCACCAGGTGCTTAGGGTCATGGGTTCAGTTCACTCATTGGTTACACTTCCTTTCGGCTCAGTCAACTAAACCAGTGCAGAAGAGAACTTAATAAAGGAAAGGAAATCCTACCAGGACCTGCTCTAAGGCATCTTAGGGTTTTAAACCTAATGCTTGGCCTCCGTATACCTTCAGGTTAACCATATGTAAACAATTGCTACTTTTCACACCAGAAGCAGGTTACCTTTCAGTGGTGGATTCCTTGGCCATAAAGTTTATAAGTCCACTGGCTAAGTTTATGAAGTGCTCAGGCATCCTTTGGAAATGAAAGGCACTGTGTAGTGGCAAGGGCTCTAGGGTGCAAAAGAAAGGAAACACAGCCAAAGAGCCTAAGTCTTATTAGCCAGATACATTACTTTTGCAATGAAATTAGACACATTCTAAGGGAATTAAGATTGACCCACAACACTGAAATGCCCTTGAGATGGTAAAGCAGAGTCATTACATGCTCTGCCTCTGAGGGCTCTTAAGCATGGGAAAGCCTAGAGGAGAGCTGAATGGAGTAAAAATAAAACATATTTGGCTACAGTAAGTCTTGTCCCTGCTGTAAACTTAAAGCAACCCATCACTGGATGTTTCTTCCCTTGAGTTAGTGGGAATACTGTCAAGACATAGAGAAGGCTTTGAATCAAATTTCCTCAGTTTTAAGCCTTTTTGTGAGAACTTTGACTTTCTCCCAGGACCACTAATTCTGCATCTGCTCCAGAAGTAAATGAGACTTCCCTTCCTTAGTCATACATCTTACCTGAAGCTTTTATTCCCTGTAAAGGTAAATCACATACCATCCCCTTTCAAGTTAGAGCACCTAGTTTTGCTGTATAACACACCATCCCAAAATTAGTGGCTGAAACTATCTTTTCTTTTCTCATGGTGATGTAAGCTGGCACTTTGGGCTGGGCTTAACTAGGTCTGCTTGTCTCCACAGGTGTTGATGGAGTTCACCCATTTATTTGTGACCAGTTGTTGGTTGATGGCCTCATTCACATGCCTGGTGGTGAATAGCTGGCTTCAGGGTCAATAGAAGTAGCTAGACCATGTGTCATTCATCCTCTAGGAGGCTAGCTGAGATTCAGTCACGTGATGGCAGTCAGAGCTTCTAAGGATAGCAAGGCAGGAAAAGCCCCAGTGCTCAAGCGATTGTTGTGCCTGTTTGTATCAGGTTTTCTAATTTCTCATTGGGCAATACCTGTCACAGGTCTAAACCTAGATTCCAAAAATAGAAGAAATAGACTTCCCTTTCTTTGAGAGAAGCTGCTAATCTCATTGCAAAAAAAAAAAAAAAAGGCATGGATACAGGAAGAGAAAGAATTTGTGGTCAGCCTTACAATTGACCATATAAGGCAAAAAATGAAAAGAAAGCTGAATATGTTCTCACCGTAAATGCATTCAGATCCAGAGAAAATGCTAGAAGATAATGCCAGTGGGAAGCAGGGATGCCATATTTATTTTGGTATATAATTGTCATTATTGGAATCTTTCAGCTTATGCATGGAGAAATTTTTGAGTCTCACAGTATGATTTTTTTCTTTAAAACTTCCCTCTCACATTATGTGCACATTGAGGAAGCATAGTTATTTCTGGACAAAGAAGCCTAGTATTCTCTCTCTCTCTCTCTCTCTCTCTCTCTCTCTTTCACACACACACACACACACACACACACACACACACACAGAGTGGGGCAGGGATGTAATAAAGGAAAGATAGAAGTAAAGGAAAATTTCAACTAGATTTTTTTCCCTCTTTTCCTTCCTTTCATTATTCCTTAGACTTGCTTATAAAACAAAATGAAGCATGTGGTAAACCAGTTCACACTTTCTCACATTTAGTGAGTAACTTCATACCTTTATTTCTTCATGTTGATGGAGTTCAGGACACATTACCCCCATATATGCACCTTGACTATTTCCAGCTGAAGGAGTTTCAGAAAACAGCAGAAGAGGAGGGTCCCTCTGACTTTCCCTCTGTTGTTCTTCCCTCAAACAGTTCATGAAACTCTCGTATGAGAGGTGCCTTCCGTATACCCAGAGGAAAGAACATTCTCACCACCAAAGATACAGGTAAGCAAAGAAGAATCCTAACAAACTCCTTACCTCTGTTTCTATACAACTGCCAACTCTTCATCAAATCTAGCATGAAAATCTACTTGTCTCACTGTGTATCTGAGTCTTCATTTTCAGATGAAGCCTTCTGTGTCACTTAAAACTTATACCAAATAAATGTATATGCATCTCTCATGTTACTCCATGTTTGTCAGTTCAATTTTCAGATACAGGCAGAGACCCTGAAGTTCCAGAAAAACCTTTGTCCTCCCCTAAAATGCCAGTTAATACAGTTATTCCAATACTACCACTTAAAGCTGTGTGGCTTTGGGAAGTTACTTAAATAACTGATGTGTCAGTCACCTCATCAGAAAAAGGAGAATAATGAAGGAATCTCCCTCAAAAGTTTCATAGGAACTGAAGGACTTGTTATTTTTAAAGTATGTTGAGCAGTACCTGAACCATAACTAAGATAAAACCACTTCACTAAGTGTTTATTAAATAAAAGCAAGAAGTTTGTGTTTATTATAACCATGTCAACTGAAGGCTGAAGAGGTCATTCCAAGATGTTAACTCCATTTTAGAGCAAATTCAGTTTTATTTATGAAAATCATTTAGGCAGACCCTACCATCACTGTCTACTCTTGGTTCGTTGTTGCTAATGTGGAGTGATGTCCGGATGTATCAATAATGCCAGCTCCCCAGGCTTGTAGGATGTTCTTCTGCCTCTAAAGCACTTTCCCACAAATTGTGTTTGATCCTTGCAGTGAAGTGTGTGGAGATTTACCTGAGTGATATGGGAGGGCTACTTCAAAATATTGGCCATAGGACCAAAAGAACAAACAGAAAGCAAAGAAAGGGGAAGGAAAAAAATAATTCTTCATGTTTTGGAGACCTGATAGCCATGCCCCTTGGAAAACTGCCAGAATCTTTTCTAGCAATTTGGAGTCAGCAACTGCACTTAGAAAAATCAGGGGAAGCCACAATAATCGGAAACAATCTAACTTCATATAAAATTCATGAATTGTGATAGAACCATTGTAAAAAGAAGGAAATTACCAGAAATTCTTCACGAGTATAAAAGAGCCCACATTTTTTTATATTAACCAAAAAGGACAACATCCCTGATAATTTTGAATTGATATGTTTTAGTTGGGAACTTTTAATGTCTGATAGATTTGTGCAGTTTACATTCATATGCTTTCTGCTGCAAAGAACAGAATTCCCAAATACAAAGGAGTTTAAATGATAGAAGATTCTTTTTTTAAAATCACTTATTAAAAACTATATAGGAAGGTATTTGTTCATTTTCCTGGAATTCCAATTTCAGAATGGCTGTAGTAACTGTAAGCCTCACGTCCTCACAGGAGAACTTCCATGTGCAGGAGAGGAAGTAGATCCGCTCTTCATACATTTCTCTCTTCTAGAGAGATCAGTCTTTCTCTGAGCCACCAGATTTCCCTTCTTATATCTCAGTGACCAATAGTGGATCTTATGTGCATGTTGTAGCAGGATAGAATATTGGAAAACTAAGTTTCAGCTGCTATCTTTGCTTTTACTGATGTAGAATTGCAAGGGGCATGTGACAAGGTTAGGATCTCCCTGACTGGCAATAAGGAAAAAGGAAACTCACACCATGTGTCCCAATTTGCTGGGACATATATTTTGATCCCAAAATATATATAAGTTTTCTCATGCTTTCCCCATCCTCAGTTACACTCACATTCACAAACAATACACACTCTTTATAATATTTTAGGAATGACTCTGTCTAAATTAGCACTAAGATAAATGAAGTAGATCTATACAGGCCTAAGGAAGCTCTGAAGACCACCTCAAAAGTGGTAGGTAATAGAACCAATTTGTCCATGTAGTGCCCCTTGGCTTAGCTGGATGTGCTATCACCTTAATGAAACAGCTTCAGCTCTTGTCTTTGTACTTAAATACTTTGATCCATATCTCCATGTGAAATTGAGTAGAAAGCTACCCAACTGAGAGTGGTGAGTAGCAATATTTTATATTACCATCTTTTTTTAAAATTTTTAATATTTTTATTTATTTTTGATACAGAGAGAGACTGAGCATGAGAGGGGGAGGGGCAGAGAGAGAAGGAGACACAGAACAGGAAGCAGGCTCCAGGCTCTGAGCAGGCTGTCAGCACAGAGCCTGACGCGGGGCTCGAACCCACAAACGTGAGATCTGACCTGAGCCGAAGTCGGAGGCTTAACCGACTGAGCCACCCAGGTGCCCCTATTACCGTCTTTTTAAACTTAACATTAACTCAAACCATTTTTACCATTTTCAGATACAGTATTGTGTAGGGCAGTCATTTTTAAAATTATTTGTGGTGCCCTAGGATTCTCTTGAGGCCAAGGGTTGCCCAAACTCTGGCATATCCATCTAGATATCTCAGCTTTTAAGTTGGAGCTGAGAGTTCTATATAAAAATGTATTTGTAAAATGAGTTCTATAGCTAAGAAAATTTCTTAAGTGAAAAGAATATATGAGTTGGTGTTAGAACTGGGCTTGGCCCTTAATACTCACATTTACTAGCATGCCATGTAGTTACAGGCAAGTTAAGTTCCTTCCCCTTGTAATGGTGTTTTAATGATATTGAACCCATGACTTTTGAGAGATAAGATAGTTCCAAAAATCACCTCTCTCTCTAAGTACACATTAGGTGCCCAGGAATATCAATATCTTTCTTTATCGCATTTCCTATGCTTTGATCACAGCACAGTGCTCCATTAAGTTTTTGTTCCATAAATTTCTTAGTCAAATTGGATTGTTTCAAATGCTTTGTTGTGATAACCATCATTCATGCAGAAGATTTTTGCTTTGCTATAATGTCCTCATGGAATAAATTCTAGGAAATGAGTTTATGGATCCAAGGATATAAACATCTGTTTGCTACTCATGAAATTTTGTCAGATTTTATTTTTTTCTAACAGTATCATGATTTATACTTCCACTAACAATATATCATTGTACCAGGTTAAAAAAAACTTGCCAATTTGGACATTTCTTTTATTTAATTTTGGCAAATATAGCAGCTGTAAAATAATACCAAAGACTTGTTAAATTTGTAATGGTTTTATTACTAGAACCATTTTTAAGAATGACTTTATTGTTTCTGTAAAAATGAGACAATGGTCATTATAAAAATGGAAGCAACTATTAAACTTATAGAGAAGAAATTAAGAAACCATTACAAATCCCACTATCTAATATATTTCATTTCAAAATCAGGTAAATATTATTCCAGAAACCTTGTAGCTGTCACCCTCTCACCCTCTCTCTCTCTCTCTCTCTCTCTCTCTCTGTGTCTTCCTTTCATGTATCTTCACATAAAATATTGATTGAGTATAAATAAAAATATAAGGAGAGAGATATTATACACATCAGATCCTATATCTATCTTTTATAATTAAAAGTATAATTTTTGATGAATGGTGAACAATGATAATAATAATGAAGAGTTTCCCATTTCATCAGATTTAGAAAAGATGTGTTTTTCACTATTGGTGTAAAATTAAATCAGAGTATTTATAAGAACCATTTAAAAATCTATATATTTTAATACTCATTTTTGGTTTTGTATATTATTTTAAGTTTTAAAGTTTGCAAATACTGAGACTTAGATATTAACATGTTGCTTTATTACTTCAGATCACTATTTTAAGGGATTAAGATAATGTAAATATAGCTTAAGGCCACCATTTGAATCATTTCCCTTTCCTCCCCCCATCCTTTATTAGAGGAAACCATTATTTTGAAATGAGTGTTATAATTCATTGCCATGCAAATGTTTGTAATTTTATTATGCATATAAGGCCATAAGCAGTGCACCACTGTTTCCTGTGTCTAGTGGACCCTGGCATGCCCCTTCCAGACCCCTTTCACTGCTGGTATACTCCAGCTGCAGCTGCGGTGTGTGTTGGCTATTAATGACTCCCAGCTATCCTATTCTCTGAAGGATTATCCTGGGCTAAATGGAAGATATTCCATTGGGAGATGTTTTCTATAGGTCAGCCCATAGCCAGTGAGGGATTGACTGGCAAGTGTGTGTGCCTGGGGTGGGATTTGGGCAGGGTGAGTCAATGCAGTCAGGCCCCTTGCTCCAAGGTAAGACCAATGCTGTGGTTCATTTCATTCTCCAGAGCTCCTTTTGGGATCAGGCCTAGGTGAGACTCCACCCATGAGCACAACCTTGCACTCCTGTTTCCTCTGCCCTTCCCTGATCCTGCTCTTCTTCTGAGAGCTGTCCCCCGATTAATCACATGTACCATAATCCCTGTATCAGGGTTTGCTTTTAGAGAGTTCTCCCAGAAGAGGATATGATATCTAAATTTACATATATAAATTATATATTACTTGTTGCACTTGTTTAGCATTTTGCTTTCTTCACTTTATATATTTTGTGAGATTTATCATTCTTGATATTTGAAACAATGCTTTTCTTTGTACCTGATACTGAATTATTTTATTGTAATTGAGTTTATTCCTCCAATTTCCTTCTATGGAACTGTTAAATGTTTTCTCTCTTTTTTATTTTTTGCAAACATTGAACAATTTTACATATGTTCATCTTCATACTCTTTAAAATCTTTCCATGGTTGATGCCCAAGATGAGAATTGCTGGCTCATAGGGTGGGTGGGTCATCAACTTTCTTAGGTATTCCCAATTTACCTTCTAAAGTGGGGATTCCAAATAGTCAGCTGTTAGTTTGGGGTTTTTTTTTAATTTTTTTAAAATTTTTTATTTATTTTTGAGAAAGAGAGAGAGAGAAAGAGAACATAAGCAAGGGAGGGGCAGAGAGAGGGGAGACAGAATCTGAAGCAGGCTCCAGCCTGACCCAGGGCTTAAACTCACAAGCCACAAGATAATGACCTGAGCTGAAGTCAGACACTTAACCAGCTGAGTTACCCAGGAGGCCCAGTCAGCTGTTAGTTTGTATTACTGTTTTGTAGCATCCTTGCCAACACTAGAGGTTTTCAAATTTATTATTATTACTTCTATTATTATCATTTAGGATCTGTATTGGTAGATTATTTTTTGATATGTATTTCTTCAATTACTGGTAATATTGTATTTCTTTTTATTAATAAACAAGCAACTAAAATTTTTTAGTGTTTATTTTTGAAGGAGTGAAAGCATGAGCAGGAGAGGGGTAGAGAGAGAGAGGGGGACAGAGGATCTGAAGCAGGCTCTGTGCTGAGAGCAGAGAACCCAACCCAGGGCTTGAACTCATGAATTGTGAGATAATGACCTGAGCTGAAGTCATACACTCTACCAACTGAGCCACCCACGTGCCCCTGATTAAACAATTTAGATTGATAACTGAGCTAGCTATTCTCCATTTCTGTTCTAAGTCTTTTCTCCATCTTTTTCTACCCTGCTCTTTACCTGAGAGCCTGACTCTACTGAGACTGATCTTCGGGGACATATTTTCCTGCTTAGTTTGACCAACAAGAATAGTGTCAAGAGATAAAGAGAGGGAAGTAGGGGTTTTTATTTTGGCTCTCCCTCTGTGCAGATGCCATCATCTGGCTATGTCTCTTTAGTGAAAAGTCCTTGCTCCTGTAAGACACTTTTCTTCACAAAACTAATATCTTCACCCTTTTCTCTTGGCTTGCTGGACAAATGGAATGTGGCAGAAATGATATGAGACTTCTGATACTAAACATCAAGAGGGTTACATGCAAGTAGAATGGTATAGGAAAAGAAAGTTTGAGGAGTAGCATCAATATTGGAGAAAGAGAAAATCCCTGAGGACCACCAAAGTGGACATTCCCAAGAGGCTTCCTGGGGAAAGCCTACAACTGTCTAGAGTCTTTGGCAAAGGCCCACCTATGCTGGAAGCCAGGAACATCAAAGAAGGTGTTTGTGAAAAGGTTGAAGCTCATGAAGATAGTGATCTCCCTTCTGCCTTCCAGATGTCATGTCAGTTTCTCCTGTGGCAACCTTTAACCCAGAAACATACAATGAAGAACAGCTTTTCTAGCAGCTGTTCTGGAATTGGCAGGTCATATTGACAAGAAGTTTGGTTTTATTGTTTTATTGGATTTTATGTTTAGCTTGAAAATGTTGAGACTGTCAGAGGTCAGCAAATTTTCTCTACTGGGCCTAAGACTGTATATTTTAGGTTTTGAGGCCGAAGTTTGAGAGACTACACTTCTCTTACCTCCTTCCTCATCCTTTTCAATAACTCTTTAAAAACACAAAACCCATTCTTTGTTCTTGGGCTGTGCAAAATCTGAATGCAGGCCTTTGGCCCAGGCCATGATTTTCTAACCTCTAATCTACATCTGGTGTCATTGTTGAGACATGTAGATCAACTCTACATTGGTTTTGTTGTTCTTCTTCTTCTTTCTACTTAGGAAATTTCAGTTTTCATCTTTACTGATTCCAAATGGATATCTTAGCACACTGTACCTTCAACTTATTTGAAAGTTATACATTCTATTTCAATTATTTTTTAAAATAAGATATGATACATAGCATAAAATTCACTACTTAAAAGTGTACAACTCACTTATTTTTCTTCTATCCACAAGGCTGTGTGATCATCACAGCTATTTGATCTAGAACATTTTTATCACCCCCAAAAGAAACTGCCTCAACCAGCAGTCACTCCCCATTTCTCTCCTCAGATCCCCTGGAAACTACTACTCTGGTGTCTGTCTCTCTGAATTTGCCTGTTCTGTGCATTACATATGAATGGAATCATACATCCATATTGTAGCATCTAACTGTGCTTTATTTTTTTTTAAGTCTGAATGATATTCCATTGTATGAATATACTGTTTTCTGTTTACCACTTGATGGACTTTTGGGTTGTTTTTACTTTTGGACTATTGTGAATAATACTGCTATTCACAACACAATATTCATAATACTGTTAAGGTTAGTATACAAGTTTTAATGTGAACGGATGTTTTCACACATAGGAATAGAACTGCTGGGTAACTCACTCGGTTAAGTGTCTGACTTCAGCCCAAGTCATGATCTCACGATTTGTGGGTTCGAGCCCTGCATCGGGCTTTGTGCTGACAGCTCAGAGCCTGGAGCCTGCTTCCGATTCTGTGTGTCAGTCCCTCTCTGCCCCTCTCCAGCTCATGATCTGTCTTTCTAAAATAAATGTTTAAAAAATTTTATTAAATGCTGGCATATGTGGTTGGTAACTTTTTAAGGAACTGCCAGATTATTTTCCACAGCCATGCATATGATATCTTGATCAGTAGTGAGTAAGGTGCCCCACATTCTACACATCATCACTAACCCTTGTTACTGTCTGTATTTTTTATTATAGTTCTCATATGGGTTGTGGAGTGGCATCCCATTTAGGTTTTGAATTGCATTTTTCTAATTACCAATGACATAGAGCATCTTCTCATGTGCTTATTGGCCCTTCATATCTTTCGGAGAAATGTACATTCAGCTCTTTTGCCTACTTTTAAATTGTGCTATTTGACTTTATATTGTTGAATTGTATGTCTTTTTTATATATTCTGCATCCAGATTCTTATTAGATATATGCTTTACAAATATTTTTCCCATTGTATGGACTGTTTCCATTTCTTGATAGTGTTTTTGACATTCAATAGTCTTTAATTTTGATGAAGTCCAATCTCTCTCTCTCTCTCTCTCTCTCTCTCTCAGGGTTGTGCTATAGTCTGAGTGTGTGTGTGTGTGTGTGTGTGTGTGTGTGTGTGTGTGTGTGTTCCCAAACCCAAGTTTATATGTTGAAATCCTAACTCCCAAAGCTCATGGTTTTAGGTGATGAGCCTTTGGGAGTTATGTAAGTCATGAAGATGGAGCCCTCATGGATAGAATATGTGCCTCATAAAAGAGACATCACAGAGATTCCTAGTCCTTTCCCGTGTGAGAATACAGGGAAAAAATATTGTGTATGAAACAGGAAGCAAGCTCTCACCAACCACCACTGTATCTGCCAGCACCATTATCTTGGACTTAGCAGTCTACTGAACTATGAAAAATAAACTTCTATTGGCTTTAAACTACCCAGTCTGTGGCATTTGTTATAACAGTCTGAACAGACTAAAACAGATTGCTTGCATTTTGGGAGTCTTGTAAGACTCCCCCCCAAAAAACCTGTGTTTTCTTTTCTTATATTTAAGTCTTTGATCCATTCTGAGTTAAATTTTATATACCATGTGAGTTAGGACTCCAAATTCATTCTTTACATGTGGATATCCAGATGTCTCAGCACCATTTATTGAAAAGACTGTTTTTCCCCATTGTATAATCTTGGCATGATTGGCAAAAATCAATTGTCAGTAGCTAATAGTTTTATTTTGGGGCTCTTCAATTCTACTCATTAATTTGTTTGTTCTTATACCAATATCACACACCCTTTTTCGTATTTATCAACTAGTGTGTGTGTGTGTGTGTGTGTGTGTGTGTGTGTTTAGATTTAATCTTACTTATTTTTTATTCTAATGCTAGTATAGTTAACATACAGTGTTACATTTGTTTTGGGCATATAGTACAGTGGTATAACAATGATGTGCATTATTCAGTGCCCATCATAAGTGTACTCTTTAATCCCTATCACATATTTCACTCATTCCTTTACCCACCTCTCTCTGGTAACCATCAATTTGTTCTCTATAGTTAATAGTCTGTTTCTTGGTATGTCTCTCTTTTTTTTCTTTTGCTCATTTGTTTTGCGTCTTAAATTCCACATATTAGTGAAATCATATAGTATTTGTCTTTCTCTTACTTATTTTGCTTCCATTAAGCTCTCTAGATCCTTCCATGTCATCGCAGATGTAAAGTTTTCATTCTTTTTTATGGCTGAGGAATATTCCATTGTACATATATTTGTAAATACCACATCTTCTTTATCCATTCTTTTATCAATGGATGGATGGTTGGGCTTCTTCCATATCTTGGCTATTATAAATAATGCTATAATAAACATAGGGGTGCTTGCATCCCTTTGAATTAGTGTTTTTATATTTTTTGAGTAAATATCCAGTGGTGTGATTACTGGACTGTAGGGTAGTTTTATCTTGAACTTTTTGAGGAATCTCCATACTGTTTTCCACAGCAGCCGCACCAGTGTACATTTCCAACAGTGTAAGAAGATTCCCTTTTCTTCAAATCCTCACCAACACTTGTTACTTCTTGTGTTTTTTATTTTAGCTATTTGGACAGGGGTGAGGTGGTATCTTGGTGTGGTTTTGATTTGCAGTTCTTGGATGATGAATGATATTGAGCATCTTTTCATGTGTCTTTTGGCCATCTGTATGTCTTCTTTGGAGTAATATCTGTTCATGCCTTCTGCTCATTTTTAATTGGATTATTTGTTTTTTAGATGTTGATTGGGGCACCTAGGTGGCTCAGTCAGTTAAGCTGTTGACTTCAGCTCAGGTCATGATCTCGCAGTTCATGGGTTTGAGCCACGCATCAGGCTCTGTGCTGACAACTCAGAGCCTGGAGCCTACTTCTGATTCTGTGTCTCCCTCTCTCTCTGACCGTCCCCTGCTCACACTCTGTGTCTTTCTCTCTCAAAAATAAATGTTAAAAAAATTTAGATGTTGATTACTATAGATTTATCGTAAGTTTTGAAATCAAATCATGTTGAGTCTTCTAATTACTGTGTTTGAAGATACTTTTGGCTATTTTGTGATCCTTGTATTCCCATATGACTTTTGGTATCAGCAGTCCAATTCTGGGGGTAAAGTTGTTGTGGGGTAGTTACGAAAAGACCACCAATGCTGAATAGAAGCGAGGCATGATTTTATTTTACGACCCCATGCTTTTATTACTGCCGGGCCAAACCTGATCTCCCTCGTGTTAAGGAGCAGAGAATGGCCCTGAACAAAGGTGGCAGTGAGATGATATGGACAGAGTACATCATCATTTAGTTAACCAGTTATAATCCATAGCATTCCATGGTAGCCAATTACATTGTAACACACAAACACCATCTTTGGCAGGAACCCACCCCTTCACTTTTTTTTTTCCCCTTTAAAATGGCCTATCATAGTTAGACATATAAGATATCGTGAGATGGGGATGATTTCTCACCAGTTAACTCTGTCTTTGCTGGGTCTTAGTAAAAAGGGTAGGGTTGCACCTAGCAAGCAGGCAGAAATTACACCTGATAACTTAAACAGGGAGCTACATAGGCTTTTATCTCAATATTTTAGAAGTTACCAGGCAGCTAGTCAGAACAGTGAACAGGGAGATGTATTCACAAAGTAATTTACAGAAGCCAGAACAGCCAGTTAATGATTTTTCATTTCACTCACGTTTGTTAACCTACAACAAAGTCAGTGGAAACTTTGTTGCATTAAACCTATAGTTCAATTTGAGAAGCAATACCATCTTAACAATATTAAATATTCCAATCCCTGAACATGGGAAGTCTTTCCATTAATTTATGTCTTCTTCCTAGATTCCTAGGAATATGTCAAAGGAACATGTCACTGCTCAGCTTTTCCTTTTATGCTTTTTCATTAGTTTATGGCTTACCCCAAATGTTAGGCATTGCCTCAGGCAGCCTTGACATTAAAACATATGCCTGTAAATGTTTCTGACAAATGCCCCCCAGAAGTGCTTTCAGCATGAGATGAGCTTAGAATCCCGGTTAGATAAAGACAGTCCTTTTAAGTAGAGTCTTTCATGGAACCCTCAGTGCAAATAATGGCAATTCTTTGGCAACGAGCATTTGAAAGAGCTACAGTTCTGTTCCCATCAGTACTGAGAATATGAGCTTGTTTTTTTTAATCATTTTTATTTTATTTTTTACTTTATAAAGTTTCATATTTTTTAACATATGCAATTATTTTCCATCATTTACAATACAGTAGTTACAATGACACTCCAAACAGAAAAGCAAAGTAAAAAATCAAAACACTAACTTCTGTTTCATGTAATTAGACTTATACAGAAATTAGAAGGTTAAGTAACAACTAGTTAATCACCTAAATATGAGCTTGTTTTTTAAATTTTTTCCCCTTTATTTATTTCTGAAAGACAGAGACAGAGCATAAGTTGGGGAGGGGCAGAGAGAGAATGAGACCCAAAATCTGAAGCAGGCTTCAGACTCTGAACTGTCAGCACAGAGCTAGACACAGGGCTCAAACTTACAAACCACGAGATCATGACCTGAGCTAAAGTCAGATGCTTAACCGACTGAGCCATCCAGGTGCCCCAATATGAGTTTGTTTTTTGATGACTAATGTGAGTTGGAGAATGGGAAATGGGACTAGGGTAAGTTGAAATACTGCAAAACTCTCTGTTCTTACTGACATTCAACTGTTTTTCTTAAATATTCCCTGGATTGCTGCAAGCCTTTGGCTAACTTTCAGAGTTGTGAAAAAAATAGATTCTGACAATGCCCGTTTCTCATTGCTTTTAGAGGGCAATAAAATTTTTGGAGGTCCTTACTCTGCCGTTTTTACCAACATCAGTTGCCCTTAACTCACCCAAATTCTCAACATAAATTATTTTTCTGAACAAAACTTCAAAGTAATAAAAGACTTTGTCTTAATATTGTAGGAATTTTATAATTCCTTAACTCCTATCACCCTTTTTTCTTACATGGTATTGTGATCATGTTGTATCTGTTATATATAAAGACATCCTCCTAAGATCTCTCCTTACTATAAAAGCAGCAATTTTCTTCAGTTATGCTGATTACATCTCATATCTTCCTTTAAAAAATTAATTCCAGGGCACCTGGTGGCTCAGTTGGTTAAGTGTCGGACTTCTCCTTAGGTCTTGATCTCACAGGTCGTGAGTTCAAGGCCCATATCGCACTCTCTACTGTCCAGACAGAGGCCACTTGAGAGCCTCTGTCTCCCTCTCTCGCTCTCTGCCCCTCTTCCGCTCAATCTCTATGTCCCAAAATAAACAAATAAACTTTAAAAAATTAATTCCCTTTTTATGTTGGGGCACATTCTGCAACATTTTTTTAAAGAAGTCATAACAAGAAATTTTTGAGAACTTACACTTCTAGTATTTTAGTTCCATCTTGTTTTAATCATCACCAAATTTTTCATTATTTTATCTTGTTTTCCAACAGTCATTTTTTTTTTATTTACTTAGGCAATGTCTGTGAACACCATTCTTTCTTCCACCCTCCTCTTTCCTTTTATTTTCAGTTTCTTCTTTCCTGAGTGTCTCCTTTATTCTTCATTTTGCCCTCATAATTTGGTATCCTCTCATTTCCTTTGTATCGATATGATGTATTGCTCAGTTTAAGTGTGTTATTATTGTTTTTTTTGTTTGTTTAGTTTAAATATTTAGACATGTTTAATTTTAATAAAAGTTGCTGATTGCTGATCCAAAGGCCTATAAAAATTACATTTCCACCTAGCCTGGTGAGGGGTGTGGGGTAACATGGAGCAGAGATGAGCTGTGCTAATTGAAGACAGCAACCCACACAGAAGCTGTCCTCAGACACGGCTCAGCCTAGACTAGAAGAATCAGCTGGCTGGCACACAGACTCTTGAGTTAACAGAATGCTTAATCCATAAGCCAATGATAAAAAATAAGACAGCAGACCCAAAAGGGAGTCATTTACACAAAGCCCCATGTCACCAAACCAAGACTTAACTTAATTACAGTTTCAATTCTCCCAGAAATGGCATTTTAAATTAGTCAATCAGGAACTGCTATCAGCACTAGTTAAGTAATCTGCCTGATAGACCCTTGCTATCTACTAAAGTGACCTTGTGATAACCAATCAGCTTTTTTGTCTAGTATAACTTCTTTGTTTCTGCTTCTCAAAGTCTTTCATTTTGAGCCCCTTTCTATCTGCTGGATTTGATTCAATAATTAATGAACTATTGAATAAAGCCAGTGATATCTTCAAAATTTACTAAGTTAATTTTGCTTAATAGCACTAAGTTTTGAAGTTATTTATTAGACAGTGTCAAAATGATACATATGAACTATGGTAAAAAGCATTTCAAAAGCAAGATTGTAACCTAATGTTTCAAATTGGATAATGAGACCACGGTTTGGTTATAAGCACGACTATAAGCACACAGTGTTGGATACAGATTTTATAGTCATTTTTGCCCTTGGAGCTTAGCCTGCAAGAGGTAGAATAGACAGGTAGACATCTCTAGGGATCACGCTAACAACTGTGATCTTCAAGACTGTCAGGTAAACACTCTATAACAAGCATTTGGTGCACATAGCACAGGAACTCAAAAGTAATCCAAATGATTAGTTTGAAGTTGGTGTATGCATAAGCATACTTAATACTGAGAATTTTAATCTTAATATTTAGCCCAATGATAACCCTACCTGAAGGATAGATACTCTACCCTTTCCCAAGTATAATTAAACTATGTTCTCTGAACTTTGTATTTCAAAGCAGATGAAGTCTTCCCCTTCTGGATCCATGGAGGCTTCTCTAGACTGATGAAGGTTTCCCATCTAGATTGCCATTTTTATAGACCTGAGAGTGCTACCGGTTGAGAGCGCCAGAAGGTGTTTGTTCCTTCTGAACCCTTCAGCGAGCAGATTGCCGCATCCACTAAAAGACGTCTGTGGTAAGCAACTGTGGGCTTCACACATAAGTGAGTCTAACTGGACTAGAGCCTGATGCAGTGTCTGCTTATCATATATTACATATAACATGTAAACATAAGGTAAGTTTGGGTTTAGGTAATTTTTATAATTATGGTTACAATAGTATGCAAAGTCAAGGGCTAAATTATATATGCATTTTTAGGTTGAGAAAATTGTCTACTAGTTTGCCCATGCTACAAAAGAAAATATCCCATCAATAACAATAAATAGCAAAGCTCAAGATGCTCACATTGGATAGCTACCATTACCTTAGATACTTTCCCGTTTTTTTAGTAGAGGCTTTTTTCCCCTTTCCTGCCAACTGTCCTATTATAAAGTATATTTTATGCACTTAATTACATTTCCATCAACGTCATGTCTAATGTGTGAGCATGCCAAAAATCCATGAGAGTATTCCCTCTCTTGTTGTCATGCCAAGTCAAGTATAAATTAATTTTCTGAGGATCTTGCAAATGTCTCATTTAACATTCTTTCAGCCTAAACCTGCCTAATATAAACATACACAAGTGGTAATTCTCCGTTGGGAGGTGGATTGAGCAAAGATGTCATTTTGGAAGGAACTCTTAAGTTTAAGTGATTCCCTTTCAAAGTGTGCTACATATTACCTGCTCTGCTTAGCTCTCAGACAACTAGCCAGCAATTTCAAATGACTACTTTCCAAAGCAAATTACTCACACCTTCCTACTCATCAGAACGTCTCAGCTGAACTAACATTTTAAAAGACTGTTCTCAATTCACAATTCTTATGGAACAAAATTGGGTTTTTCTCCACCCCTCATTTTTGCTGTAACACTTTGGCTACCTTTACCACATGTCACTGTAATATGCTACCAAAAATAAAGTCTTAAGTTGGTGACATGAGATCAGTTCTGGTATTCATCACTGTTATTCTCTAATGCCCCATCTATTACAAACCATGGAATGTTAAATAATCAAACTTTTTTGTTTTATTTTATTTTATTGCCTATCTTATTTTGGCAAGATGTTTTAGTCTTTCAAGAAAAAAAATATGAAAGCCATGTGTTTTGAATGGGTTCCATTGCAGCATGATTACTGCAATGAAGACATTTTATTGTGCTAATTTTCATTAAATAAAACCCTGTTGAAAGCCAGTAGTTTTCCAAAACCCATATGATTTATGACATGCTAATGTTTGTAGGAATACACTCTGTTTCAATTATATGGAGTAAGTAATGCCTTTCAGAACAACTCAGTAATAATATCACCTACAACAACTTTAATTCTAGACCTACAGCGTGGGTGTGAGACCTAGGAACCTATCAGCAAAATTGTCAGCTTCTGCACAAATTTAATCTTCATCACCTCTATGCTGTGTTTCACATCAGATGGTTGTGCTTGCCAGAGACTCCAATAATATGCTTCCAGAAGGCAGGCACTTCATAAACATTGAAAACTGGGTTTTCTATAACTCAAATATTTTTTTAAACAGCCAGCAAAGTAAGAGGTTCTAGGGCCCTAAGGGAAACATGGGTGCACCTGTAGGAAACGGGTTGGTATTCCAGATATGCTCCCCATACATTCCTTCTTTCTGTTTGATGTTCCTATTTCCCATGCACGGAGACCCTGACTCTAAGTGTAAATACATGAAATGAAAACAATATATTTTCCTATTAACTTTATGGAGAAAAATGTGTTCTATTCTAACACCAAAATATGCATAAATTTATCACAGATAAAAATATAGCAAATGACAAAAAATCAGGTTTACATCATTAACAATTTTAAAAGTACATAAGGAATATGTACCTAAAATTTAATGAAATAAATATTTATTTTACTTTTCAAAATATGAAGTGAAGAGTTGAGATTGGATAATGGCAGTTGAAGGTAGGCTCCTGGGAATCATTAATTGGAAAGTCCATGCTTTCTGTACTTCTATATTTTTCACGAATATTTGAACCTTTCTGAAGCTCATTATTTCCTCACATTTAAATTGAAATTTAAAGTACAATTGAGACACAGACCAATATCTTTAGTCAAATCAAATGCTAAGCCTTTCACTGAAGGGCTCAAAAGACATGGAAATAGGAGATGCACACAACAGCCTGAGAAGGTGTAGCTGATATTTCATTGCTTCCTCTTGGTGTGAGTACACAAAGCAACACTCGGTATTGTCTAGACATGCAACTCTGACTCATCGCACGTGATGTCCTCTGACTCTTGTATTCAGGGAGTGAGTGTGATTTTGCCTGAGACTCTAATGCCAAATGCCATTTTTAAAGACTCATTAGGATGAAAATTCATGACCTGAGCAGTCATTTTCAAGGTAAGTCTATATTTGGAGAAAAGGGGATATCCTTGGCTGTTGCAGTCATGCAGTAAGAAGGTTCATCTGCTTCTTTCTCTTCTGATTGATACTGGGCCCAGGTGTTGGACGCTTCAGGAAAACCAATAATGTGAAACATGTAGGAAACAGCACTCTCCATCTAAATGGAGAAACTGGACATCCCATTAAGCATATTCAGTATCTAGTAAAATCACTATGGTCCTAAAATATGTTGTTGCTATGATAGGACCATTAACTAGAATGTGTTTGCCACTCGACATGAAAGACCACTCTTGGTCATGTATAAAAAAATGAAGAAAATTAATTCTAAAAGTTGTTTCTCTTTACTTATCAAAGAACAATCCCAAGAAATAGTGAATGAATTCATAATATGCTAACCAAATGAATAGAATAAAGATTCATTTTAAAATTTGGATGGTGAACTGGAATACATTTTATTAAAGTTAAAACAAAACACCAGGATTTCAGCTTATTATTATTATATGTACTCTTACCATATGATCCAACAGTCATGCTCCTTGGTATTTTTCAAAGGAGTTGAAAATCCATGTTCACACAAAAATATGTGTCTGGATGTTTATAGCAGCTTTAGTCATAATTGCCAAAACTTGGAAGTATCTAAGATACTCAGCAGGTGAATGGATAGGTAAACTGTGGTACATCCAGACAGTGGAATATTATCCAGCACAAAAAGAAGTAACCTACCAAACTCAGGTCCATGCTCATCCCATAGGACTTTACTATCTCCTTCATGCTCTCCAGAAATAGTAGATGCTGGGATAGTTATTTAGAGAAGTTATTGAGTGGTACCAAAAGAAAAGTGTTATATATGGGGAGAGGAGGTCTGAACTCAAATAATTCTGATTGACCCTCTGAAATCAGATGACCAGGTTTCTCAAAATTTTATTACATTCTGCTTATTTACCTATAGACCTAAGCCAATGGAAACATCAGTAGCTTTCAGCCTTGCCCTGAAGCCAACTAAAACCTTCTGTGTCTTTTACCTCCTTAGAATTAACTCTCCCAAAGAAAAAAAATAATCAACAATTTAAAAAATTGCATTTAATGCATTCCAACCAATAAAAAGAAAAGGGCGTCAAGACAGTCCTAATAATTAAGTACCAACACACAACCACTACATCATTCAGGCTTCATAATTAAAAGGATATGTTTGAACCTGCTTTATGTGAGTCCTTGCTCTTTAAGCCCCTATATGCACTAATGGTTATCAAATGGGTGCCTGTTTATTTTGCAAGGGAAGGCCAACCCTACAGACTGGGTTGTTTAAGTATTTTAAATAAACATTCTCTATAAACTCTAAAATGGTGCATTTACCATGACTTCTATAAAGGGCTCATTTACATTTATGTGGAAAAAAATAAATAGAACAAAGGATCATTTAAACATGGTCTTTGCTCAAATTCAATCTCCAGGTTCAAGCCCCTGATACTCCCTTTCAGATCAGGTACTTTGTGGTCAGAGTATAAATTGAAGTGGGCTTGCTAAACCTACAGTCAGATTACACAGGATTTCTAGAATGTGCTGGGAATCTTTTTTGGATTCTAAGCATTCCTTGGGTGGAGCTGTTTATAGGTCCCATTTCTCACACTATACACTATTTGCAAACATTCCTGGTGCTCCAGAAAGATAATAATTTGTATAAATAAGCAATATAATTCTGTCCTAAAAAACCTTACGAATAGAAAGACAGATATTTACACCCATTTCTCAGTGAATGTTTTCGATATTGTTAGTAGATCCCTGAAATCTGCTTTTTTTAGGCACTGAAATGCTCCTAGGGACAGTATACCATTGTGTGAAAATACCATTCTTTATTTCAAATTGGAGGCTTTTGGCCTATGTATACAAATTAAGAAGGCATGAAATGATTTTTCCTCATAGATCCTGCCTGTGGTGGTGACAAACTTTTCATTTTTTTTTTTTTTTACATTGAACAGAAATCAGCCTTTTCTAATAAGTTGTAGGAGTTCGTTTTTGCAGCGACTATATGACATTTTATGACATTCTAAAAAAAAAGTAATTCTTTCATGGAATGCTCAGGAAAATATAATCAATATTATTATATACTTTAAAATATCATATATCATCACGATATACAATATCTGGCATAACAAAGAGACTTTAATTGGGTAAGGGTTTATGAGTTTATAAATATTTGGAAATAAAAGGAATTATCATTAATTCCCTAAAAGTACTCTGCTTGGATTGAGTCCAACCAACAGTGAACAATTAGTTGAAAAGTGAAAAACTCCATTAATGGATGATTTTGCCTACACAATATTAATAATTAGCTGTGCTTTTTTAACTCAGCTGAACAATTGCTTCTATGATAGGTGGGCACTGACAAAGAGTAGGATAATCATATGGAAAGAGTTTTGAGCAGCGATTTGTTCAAATTTTGCCTTAGAAAATTAATTTTGAGATAGTTTTAAATGTAAATATAAATTTTATCTGTAAAGATAAAAATTGCAAAAATAATATGGAGTTCTCTTGGTCACCCAGCTTTTTCTAATTTGAACGTCTTGCTTGTATAAAGCACGACTAAGAAATTAACATTGGTGTAATACTAATAAGTAAGTAAAAGACTTCATAGAATTTCAATAGTGTTTCCACTAGCCCTTTTTTCCTGGTCCAGGATCCCACATTGCATTTAGTTTTTATGTCTATGATAGTGTCTTCTGTCTGTGATAATTCCTTAGTCTTTCCTTGTCTTTCATGACCTTGAGGCTTTTGAAAGAGTACTTACCAGATATTGTGTAGAATGACTTTCAATTAATTTTTCTTTGATGTGTTCTCATGATTAGGTTGAATTCAGGCATGAGGTTGAGAATCTCAACACTAATGATATTAGCTCTGGTTACTTGATCATTTTTCTGTACATTCACTATTTTTCTCTTCAATAACAAATACCTTGAGAGAATATTTTGAGACTATGCCAATATTCCTGTTTCTCAAATACTCTGTTTCTTTATGCCCAATAGTTTTAGTAGTCCTTGATGAATGTTGTCTGCAACAATTATGATCCTGGTATCCACCATTGTTGTTCTACTCGGGCTGAATTAGCTGATGAACTCTCATACCTTGATCTGAATACTGAAACATAATTTTTGTCACATTATGACATGATAAATTGAATATTAAAAATGCTTGCTCAAACTGTTGAATATGATATTCCTATCTTAAGCTCAACAAGGATAAAAACACTGCCATCTAACTTATATTCAGGTACCACACAGGTATTTGATTAGACAGCTGTCAGGTAACTTTAAAATTAAGACATTTTCCCTTAATCTCTACTCTAGAAATTGGGGGAAACTAAAGTTTTCAAGTAGGTTTAATGTGAGCTTTCGATTTTTTTTGATTTATCGTATCCTTTTAACAATAAACATTTAACAACAGACCTATTTAGGGCACTTTAAGTAACAGAGAAAGTGAAGACAGCCAGGAAATATAACTTATCAAATTAAATGGAGAGCTTTGTATTATTCAGTACAGCACTAGCCATGCACAGCTATTAAAATATGGCTGATCAAATTGAGATATGCTATAAACATAAAATACAAACCATATTTCAAAAACAGTATGAAGAAAGGAATACAAAAATTTTCATTAGTAGTTTTTATGTCTATAACATGTTGAAATGATAATGTTTTTATATGTTGTGTTAAATTAAATATATTATTGAACTTTTTTCTTATTTTTTAAATGTATCTGAACATTTAAAATTACATAGTTAACTCATATTATATTTGTTAGTGCTTAATTTGAACTTTACATGGCATTCTTTTAGCTCCTTGAAATACTGCAAAGCAAAGTCAGAGCTCATGGGCACTGTAGCTAGGAGACCTGAGTTCAAATCCAGGCTTTATTACCTAGTAACTATGGAAACTGGAAAGTTACTTAATCTCTTTGAGGTTTCCATTCTCCTCATCAGTAAAATGAGAACAAGAATATATACATCGTTTGGGCTTTGTGAGGATTAAAGAAAGATAATTTATGTACTTCTTGTAGAACAGGATTTGACACACACTACATATTTAGTAAATGGCAGCTAGAGTTATTGTTACATACTAATTCAAAAGAATTTCAGAATTTTGAAATGATGACTAAGGGACATATAATGTGTACTGTATTTCTTTTTTGTTTATTGTTTAATCCTCTGGGAAAATTAGTTAATAGCCTACTAATGAGTCAAGTTAAAGTGTAACATAAATCCATATTTGAAATTAATTTTCTCTTTTAATTATATCTATCATAATATTTTCTACCAAGACCTACTTATTCAACAAGTATTTTCTTGAGCAAGTTATAAAATGCCAAGCAGGTTGGAGCTCCTGGGGATGCAAAACTTAAAAGAAAATTTTCCGTTTTCCTGGAGCTTATACTTTAGTTGGGGAACACAGATAATAAATTAATAAATATCAGGTAATGATATGTGTGAGAAGTGATTAGAGTCCATCCACTGGAAGACTAAATTTAAAATAATAATACTAAAATATGGTTACTTCTAGAAAAAGGGATCCAGCAGAGGGAAAAACAAAGGTGATAATGTGAGGCAGGAGGATGGCTTTTTCGGCAGAGGAACAGTAAGAAGTCCAGTGTTCCTGAAACAGAATGGCCAAGCCATAGATGAGGTTTGAGAGGCAACTATGGACCATATGTGAGGATGTATATGACATTATAAAACTTTTTATTCTTTTATATTTAATAATATACTTGATAATTTATCCAGCAATTACTACTAGTAGAATTTAGAGAATTTTAGGCCCATTGTCCTAGTTCATCTAGATATGATATGATTTACTGAACTGAAACAATTTCTCTGAATGGTTTATGGAGAATAGACAGAGCTGGTCAGAAATAGAGTTGTGGGAACTGATTAGATGGTTCTAATCATTAGTAGCTTGGAGGAAGAGAAAAGTGGTGGGATTGGAGATTGGTTGTGAAGTTTGAGCTGGCAGGACTTGCTTTTCAATTTCACATGGGTTGTAGAAAAAAATGAGAAACCAAGACTATCTCCTTTTGACCTAGGAAACTGGAAGAATAGTCCCAATCTGGTAGTGTAGAGAAATTAGGAGAATTTCCTTGGGTGAGTGGGTAAAAAGGATTTGTAGCTAGACATCTTAAGTTTGAGATTCTTATTAGACATTCAGGTAAAGAAGATAAATAGAAAGGTGTCCAGGTTGGGGGCACCTGGGTGGCTCAGTCAGTTGAGCATCTGACTCTTGATTTCAGCTCAGGTCATGATCTCAGGGTCGTGGGATTGAGCCCCCTGTCCGGCTCTGCACTGAGGTGGAGCTTCCTTAAGGTTCTCTCTCTCTCCCTCTATCTCTCTCCCTGCCTTGTGCTTTCTGAAGGTGAAAAAAAAAAGATGTCCACATTAGAGATACAAGTTTGAGCATCCATTGGAATGGATAGCCATAAGACAATGTTTTCAGTTTCCAAAAAGAAACACTTCATACACAGTTAAAGATGATTCAGCAGTTACTATCACATCATAGGTGAGCTGGAAAAAAAAAAAAAAGAGAGAGAGAATCAACTTTATACTGCCCTAGGACTGCAGGGAAAGAGGTTCATAGAGGTTCAAGAAGGAAAGAGGTATGTGAAATGCTCATAATTTTTGTTCCTTTCCATAACTTAGGCTTAACTTGTACACAAGATATATGAATATTGATCCAGCTTTGTGCATCCTTGGTGGCCTTCCTTAATATGTAAGGCCAAGTCATTAGCCCATACAGTGTGGGGAAGAGGCAGGGCAAAGCAAGGCTCAGGAAGTAGCATCTCTGTAAAATATCTAAGAAAATCACTCAATTGATGCAATTGAAGACTGCAACATCTCAGTAATATAATGAAAATCCAAATCATACTTTAAACATATTTGAACACCCTGCTGATAATTTAATCTGATGATCCCCCTATCTAGACTTTTAAAAAACTAAATGGAAATTAATTATATGGAAAGTATGGTCTGTTTTTTTATATTTCACTGCTAACAGATTCTGCCTCACCTCACCCTCTTTCCCTTCTGCCACATTCAGAGAAGCTAAAAACAAAAACAAAAACAAAAACAAAAATACAAAACCTGAATATCTCCTCTTTTGGTGCCAGTGGGAGATTCAGTATACACAAACCCTTGCTGCACACCAGAAAACTCACCTTGACCCCACCCACTAGCACCATAAAACTCTACCAGCCTTTCCTTGCTTTTTCAAGCCATTTTTGGACCTGCTTGAGAAACTCGCTCTACATCTCCCCAAAATAATCATCATATAAGCAGTAAACATTTCATACCTCTTGCTATGTGTGGTATTAGTCTCAGTAATATGAACAATGTTTTGGGTAGAGGTCCATTCTGTTTACATAGGATGACTGCAGTAGAAAGTGCACCTGTCAGAGAGAATTTAAGGCTATTGGAGTTGAATTCTAACAAAATAAAATAATTATAAACTACTCAATGAACTTGCCTAATGGAAATCATAGGATATGCTGGGATTCTCCATTGAGAGACATCCTTTTTTAAGAGTTCCTTTCTTAAAAATAGATTAGTACTTATGGGTACACAACAAGGATCATTGGCCAACTTAAGACTAATCATCTATTTCAAAGCTTCTTGTTAAATAATGAACATTTTATATTTGCTTTCAGCTCTTATTACTCAGTGGAAATCACAAGATACATCACAAGATATATATTTATATATTTGAAATTTATTAAATTTTTGCACTTGCCTTTGCCTTTCTTAAAACATGCTTACTAAAAAATCTTGAGTGAAGTTGCTTGGAAGGTTTGAATCTCCTAGAGGGGCATCTGGGTGGCTCAGTCTGTTAAGTGCCTGGCTTTGGCTCAGGTCATGACCTCATGGTTTGTGACTTCAAGTCCTGTCTAGGGCTTCGTGCTGACAGCTCAGGCCTGGAGCCTCTTTCTGATTCTGTGTGCTCTCTTTTTCTATCCCTCCTCCACTCATGCTCTCTCTCTCTAATAAACATTTAAAAATTGTTTGAATCTCCCACAATGTATTAATGCTTTAACACTGTTTCAGGTCTTGTTCTTATACCTAGAATATAGTTCCCTCTTTAGTAAAACTATTGTTGAGTGCTCCACCAATTATAAATTCCAAGTCTAAATGAAACACAAACTGTGAGATCCAGAAAGAAGTCTAGTCTCTTTTTTATGGATTAGGAGAGGGAGGCCCATATACACTAAGTTACCTGCCTCATTTCCCACAGCCAATTAGTGGTAAAGCTGGGACTGGTATTGGGCTTCTCCAGAGCTATTTATCTTCTTTACAATCATTCTGCTACTTGATCTCTAACATCATCAGACACTCATCCTTCATACCTCTCAGTGAATAGAAGATAGGAGGTGAACTGTCTCATCTCATCCTCACCGTGCATTCACAAACACTGAAATCTTTATCTTTTGAGGACAGAGAGATGCTATCTATTTTCTATGACTGAAAATGTAAGTATCCATTTTCAACATGCATAGCTGGGGTTATGGAAGCTGACTCTGAACATAAAATAGAGCAAAAGCTACAGAAGTACTTCCACATGTAGGAGTAAGCCAAGTCCAGTTGAACCTTTCCTTTCTTGTCAGATAAATTAATCTGAGCTATTTAACATATGGCCACTTGTGCAGGAGTCCAAATACAAAGAACTCCAAGTCTTATAAATACTAGTTTTTGATAAGTTATATCAAATGGTAATATGTTAGAGTATAAGCTTTCTTTGTTTCCTTATTTTTTTTAAATCTACATCTTCACTGAAAAATCAAAGGACTTTTGATTCACTACCAATGACATTAGTTTCTGCTAATGGATAATTTTGGCCATAATAAATAGAGACAGTAGAAACAATAATACAATAGCATTATATGCCAAGTGTGATGCCAATCTCTTCATCTCTATCATACTATTATTCCATTTATCCCTCTCTAATAAATCTATTCCTTATAATGAAGAAGCCATTATCCTCCAAATTTTATTATACAGTAACTGAGTCTCATAGAAATTACAATTTGTGGTAGAATCTGGCTACAGAGTCAGGAAGGCTGGCTCTCAATCCCAGGATCCACTATCTGTGGATCCTCTCTCTACTTTAATATCCTACCAGTCTCATTTATTAGTTTTAAGTCCAACATCTCACATTATACCCAATACAAAATAGAGGCTCAGTAGATAAATGTTAACATGAAAAGGTGAATTGACAGGCATATTTAGTTTTCTGCCTGAACTAGACAAACAGGCGAAACCTCACTTTACAGGCAGATGTAACTCAGAAGAATGCAAGAATCCAGTGTTCATGGTGTACCCGAGAAAGACAATAAAAGTACCTTGGATAAGGGAGTTGGGGTAATGTAATTCACCTTGAAACCAGGGTAATTGAGCAACAAAGCATTATGGAACTAGGTCAGCTGTAGATGATTTTGTGTATTCTCAAGATAATGCATTAAAAACACCCTCCATTTTATTGTTTTAGTAAGAATTCTATCAGTTTAACTGCCTCCTGCCACGTCCACACTACAGGATATTAAAAACCCACTCTTCTTGGTCATGCCCCACTGTTGATGCTGTGATTTTTTTTCAGTAATGTTTTAACATGAGAATGCAATTAACTTATTCTGCTCCTGTGAATGGATCAGACTTCTGGGAGTTTAAACAAATTAATAAATGTATTGATTAAGAAAGAGAATTCACCAGCTTCCTCTGTATATTTTTATTCAGCACGATACGCATGTAGAGCTATGTTATTTTTGTCTACTGTCTAATGAGAGAGAAGGATGGTGGCCAGCTGTTCTCCATCACCTGTGGTGATAAGAGAGAACGAGCTTTAGCTCTGGCATGAAGTCATTAGATTCATCACAGGGAAATTTAACTTTTCCACGGGAGGTTTAAGCCTTTGGAATGAATTGGTGAGGGAGATGGAAGCTTTTGCCGGGTAGGGAATGTGTCATTTTCTTGCTGAAGTATCATACAAGACGTATTCCTTTTCCAGTACAACAATCTTCTGCTTCCCTCCCCCCCGCCCCCCGCCTTCCTTATACATTGGTGGTACTCAGGAGATACACAGAGATAAAATGAAATCCTTTAGGTAGCTTTTAAAAATCCCAAGGTCTAAACCATTCCCCAAACAAATTAAATCAGAAACATTAGGGATAGGACCCTGTCACCAGTACTTTTTGAAGCCCCTCTGATGATTCTACACTTAATTGTAAACTGAGGGAAGCTGCTTAAGGAGAAGTTCCCCTAAACCAACTTTGGTGACTGATGACTGTGTAAAGGGCATTTCTGTTAACCATGAGCCTACATGCCAGACCCCTACGTAACCTCGGAAGCCATGAGAGTTTCCTGTAGAAGAAAGTAACAAGAAAAACCACTTCTTTAAAGAGAGTTGATTATGATAAAAACACACAGGGAGCAAACTACTTGAGGTCTGTGACCCTGTAAGAAATTGGGGCTCATGTTAATGGGTTTGTTGGGCCAATATGGTTCCTAAAACACAATGGATTTGGGATTCAACAGCCATCAGCATGAGTTCCACCACAACCAATAATCTTGAGCTGACAGTCCCAAGTATTAATTACACCAACTTAGTCATCTTTTCCTGTGAGATGCTGTGGCATTTTCCTTTATTCATCCCACACTTGCCTAAAGTCTAGGACAGACTTCAGAGATGCTGTTCTTCCTCTTATAAAACTATAAATGAGTAAAATTTCAATGCTTTCAACTAATTGTCTCTGGTTTAATTTTCTTTTGATGTTTACTATTCCTCCTGCCTCCCCCTCCCGCCTTTTAAAACTTTTTATTTTGAGATAATTTGGGCCTATTTAATGTGAAAAAATGTACAAAACAAAAATTTCCATTTTAACCATTTTTAAGTATACAGTTTAATGGCATTAAGTACATTTACATAATTTTGCAACAATGTGCATTTTATCTCCAGAACTTTTTTTTCCATCCCAAACTAAAGCTCTTTATCCATTAAGTAATAATACCTCGTTATCTTGTCTTCCTAGTTCCCAGAAACCACTACTCTATTTTTCTATTAATTTCATTCTCCTCACCACTTCATATAGTGTAATCATGTATTTGTCCTTTTGTGTCTGGTTTATTTAATTTGACCTAATGTGTTCAAAGTTCACCCATGTAGCATGTATCAGAATTTTTCTTTTTCAAGGCTGCATCATATTTTGTGTGTATACATAAGATAACTGTAGATTCACATGCTGTTTAAGAAATACTACAGAGATCCTCCACAATTTTTACCCAATTTCCCACAAAGTTAACATTTGGCTATACTATAGTACAGTATTAAAATTAAGAAATTAATATTGATGCAAGAAAATTGACTTATTCAGAACTCACCACCTTACTTGTACTCATCTCTCTGTGTGTGTATGTGTGTGTGTGTGTGTGCATGTGTATGAGAGAGAGAATATCTCTATGTAATTTTATTGTATGTGAACATTGATGTGACCAACACCTGAGTTTCAACATAAGGATCCCTCATGCTGCAGTTTAATATCCACAGCCATCTCTCAACCTTTCCTCACTGACCCCTGGCAACCATTAATATGTTCTCCATCTCTGGAGTTTTGTTATTTCAAGAATGCTATGTAAGTGGAATCATACAATATATAATGATTTGAGACTGGCTTTTTCCAGTAAGCATAATTCCCTGGTGATCCACCCAAGTTGTCACATGTATTAAGGGTTTGATCCATTTTTATTTAAAAAGAAACATAAAAAAAGGGGAGCCTCGGTGGCTCAGTCAGTTAAGCGTCCGGCTTCTGGCTTCCGCTCAGGTCATGATCTCACGGTTCCTGGGTTTGAGCCCTGTGTCGGGCTCTGTGCTGACAGCTAGCTCAGAGCCTGGAGCCTGTCTTCGGATTCTGTGTCTCCCACTCTCTCTGACCCTCCCCTGCTCACGCTGTCTCTCTCTGTCTCTCAAAAATAAAAAACAAATAAAAAATAAATTTTTATTTTTCAGTAGTATTCTATGGTATTAATGTGCCACATTTTGTTTTTTCACATGTTAAAGAGCATTGGAATTTCCAGTTTGTGGCTATTTAGACTAAAACTACTATGAATATTTGCACATAGGTTTTTATATGAATATACATTTTTGTTCATGAAATAAAAGCCCAAGAATGCATTTGCTGGATTGTGTAGTAAAAGCATGGCTAGTTTTGTTAGAAGATGACATATCTTTTCAAGCACAGCTATGTCATTTTCCATTCTCACCAGCAGTGTATAGGTGATCTAGTTTCTCTGAATCCTTGCCAACAGTTAGTTTTATTACTTTTTCTTAATTTTTCCATTTTGTTAGGTGTGTAGTGATAGTACATTATAGTCTTAAACTGTATTTTTGTAATGTCTAATGGATGTTCAATATCATGTGTGCTTATTTGCCATTTGTGTATTATTGTTGATGAAATTTATTTTTAATATTTATTTATTTATTTATTTATTTATTTTGAAAGTGAGAGAGGCAGGAAATCTTAAGCATGCTCTGTCTGTCAGCTCAGAGTCCAATGTGGGGCTCAGTCCCATGAACAGTGGGATTATAACCTGAGTCAAAACCAAGAGGCAGGTGCATAGCCAACTGAGATACCCAGGCGCCCCAGTTTAGGTGAAAGTTTTGTTTATCATGTCTTCTGTCCATTTTCATATTGGATCTTCTGGTTTTGTTTTTACTTTTGAGTTTTGAGAGTTATTTTTTATATTCCAGACACAAGTTTTTGTTTCCCTGGAGATTTCTGGCTAATGGAGAGGAAAGCTTTCTTAAGTTGATAAAAGCATCTATAGAAAACCTTCTGTGAACATCATATATAATGGTGAAAGACTAAATGCCTCTTCACTAAGATCAGGAACAAGGCCAATATACCTCTCTCACCACTCCTATGTGATATTATAGTAGATGCTCTAGTTACTGCATTAAGACAAGAAAAAAAAAGAAAAAGTTTACAAATTTGGAAGAAAGTGGTAAAATTTTCTTTATAGACAGCATGATTGTCTATAGAAAGATTCCAAAGAATTGACCAAAAAAATTCTGAAAACTAATAAGCAATTAAAGCACAATTGCTAGAGATAAGGTAAATTATAAAAGTCCCTTGTTTTTCTATGCACCAGAAATTAACAAATGAATTTTGAAATTAAAAACACAATATCACTTTCATTACCACCAAAACAGAGGAGCAGGTACTCAGAAATGAATCTAACAAAATATATACTATGCATACATATATTGCAGATATTGATAAACTGATTTGAAAATTTATATGAAAAGTAAAAAAAATTCAGAATAGCCCATACAACTCTGAAGAAGACACGTTTGAGGATGGAAGTTTCCTAAATCCAAGACATATTATAAAGTTACAACAATAAAGACAGTGTGGTATTGGTGAAAGAATAGACAGACAAATGAATGGAACAGAATGGAGTCAAGATATAATCACAGAAAAATGGCCAACTTATATTTGATAAAGAAACAAAGATAATTCAAAGGGAAAGAAGATAGTCTTTTTAAGTACTGTTGCCAGAACAACAGGATGTCCACCTACAGAAAATAATTAAGCAAATCTAAACACTGACTTTATACCTTTCACATACATTGACACAAAATAGATTACAAATTTCAATGTAAAACACAAAACTATGAAAGCTCCTAGAAAATAATATAGGAAAAAATCTGGGTGACATTGGGTTTGGCATTGAGTTTTTAGTTCTACCAAAACTGTGATCTATGAAAAAAATAAAATTTGTTAAAATTATATATTTAAAATTGATAAAATTTAAAAGTTGATAAGATTAAATTTCTAAATCAGACTCTGCAGGATTCTGGTGATTCTAATGAATTAATCTTTAGATTAAATTATTAAATCTTATCAGATTAAAAACCTCTGCTTTGTGAAAGACACAAAGAGAATAAAATATCAAGCCACAAACTGAGAGTAAACATTTGCCAAACATGTTTGCTAAGGGCTGTAGCCAAAATATACAAAGAACACTTAAAAATCAACAGTAAGAAAACAAAAAAAACTTAGTTAATAAATGAGTAAAAAAATTAAGACATATATTTCAAAGGAAAAGAGATTTGGAATATTTATTCCAAACACACATACCCATACATGCATACATAAACACACACAGGGATGAAATCATTTTCATGATAAACTTCCCAAGAAGTTTATCCCTCTTGTAAAAAGTATTACTATAGTGATGAACATATCCCATAATATGGGTCAAGACTTTTTGATTATTTGGTATCTTATACAAAATAATCATAGGCCTATGGATGTCATGATTTTAAATATTTGTCCCTTATAAACTCTCCCATCCTCACAAATGGCATTGAGAGACATCTTTGACTCTTGTCTCTTCATCACCCCATGTTTTCAGTCACTTATATCAGTATCCTAAAGATCTCTCCTATTCATTGTCTCTTCTCATCCTTTGGATTCCACCAACTTCCACCTTTCTAGTCCTGACCCCTTTTACCTCATCCATTCACGTTTTTGCCATAAATACTCTGCTTTCGTTTTCACTTCATTTTCAATTTATGTTTCATATTGCTGATGCAGAGAGATCTCTAAAGCCCAAATAGTAGTTTGATTATTTCATGCCTGTGTTCACACATTCTTCAGTGTCTACTAGTTTACATGAAGATTCTTTAAACTATCATATTAAGATTCTGCATGATTCTGGTAGTGTTGTATGATGACAGATGGTAGCTGCACTTGCCTGGAGCATAGCATAAGGTATAAACTTGTTGAATCACTATGTTGTACACAGGAAACTAACATAACATTGTGTGTCAACTGTACTTAAAAAGGATGGGGGGGTCACCTGAGTGGCTCAGTCTGTCAAGTGTCTGACTCTTGATTTTGGCTCAGGTCATGTTCTCACTGGTTGTGGGATCAAGCCCCATGCCAGGCTCCATGCTTACAGTGCAGGGCCTATGTGGACTCCTCCCTGTCCTCACTCTCTGCCCCTACACCTGCTGGCGTGCGTGCTCTCTCTCTTTCACTCAAAATAAACATAAAAAAGATCCTGCGTTATTTACACTGTAATATTTAGCTTGCCACTAGCCCTCAGACTGCCGGTGCTGTAATCACACTATAATGCACTGAGTTTTGTAAGCAAGAATTATTTTATTTTGTGTCTGATAAGCCAATTTCCATCTTACTCAGCTTAGTAATTAATACATCTAATGTATTTTTTTAGCTTTTAGATAATTTCTTCTCTTAAACCCTTCTCTGAAGAAAAAACACATACTACTTTCCGTGTAGTAGACACTCAGTGCTATTATTTTGAAAAGTGGATAGATGGATGAGTGGATGACTGAATGAATTTTAGTTATTCTCTAAGCTTGTGGAAATAGGCCTGTTTTCTACTCTTTGCCCATAGAATAAAATAGGCACTCACTTACTAAATAATGTAGAATGAATGAATGAGTATCGTTCTGAATGTATGAAAGACTATGGGTTAAATACTGACTTCCTTCCAAGGCAATTATTTTGATAGTCTTTGTTTGAGGAATCAAGTAGGTGATATTTGATAGTCTCTTCTTTAGTAAGAGCAACTCAGAATTATTCTTTTTTTTTGAAAGTTTGTATTTGATATCCAAAGTAGACAAAACTCTGCCCAAGTAAGTCTCTGGCCATTTTTCCCTCCTTAACGGAGTATACCTATCATATTTTTTTTTCCTTTCATCATGAAAAAACCAATTTATGTAGTTAAATAAGCTCTGGGCAAAGAATTAACTACATAGTATGTACTATTCAGGCACTTAAATCTTGTAATTTTGTATGTTCTAAAGCTGAGACTCATCTTACAACAAATGTATATCTAATGAAGATCATTTTAGGCAAAATTTCTCCTAAGAGACCAAACCTTGCTTCCAAGCCTCAAGTAATCCATAGGAAACACTAAAATATGCAAATAGTAGAGAGGAAGAAATCTAAGAAAAATAAGAAACTGGCCTCCTCTGTGGAACCCAATTTAAATCCAGAGAATCCTCAGATTGTCACATTAAGCCACATATATATGAAAACCAAATAGTTGCACCCATATTAATTAAACTCTTCATGACAATTCAAACTATGTTTATTTAGTAGACTCTTTAGAAACTCCAAATAATATGCCAATCATTTTGCACTCATCTTCACCTTCCAGGTATTTTAAAAGAGATTATCTCTTGTGAAACATGTTCCAAATCTTTTCAGATATGATTGCCAACATGTTTCAATAATTAGTTAATGTTTCTATAATTACTAGTAACTTAGTAGTAGTAAATAAGAAAAGCAAAAATAAAGATAGTGAATGAAATAAGAGATAGAAATGAAGCATACATTTTACAATAATACTAATTTAGTAAAACTTTGGATTGTGAGTAACTTGTCCATAAGTATTCTGCAAGATGAGCAAACATGTCTAATAAATTTTAATTTGATAAGTGAGTGATGTCATGCAATATGAGTAGTACATGATATCAAATGTCACATGATCACAACTGAGCCAACGGTTCTTGAAATTTGCTTTAATATTTGAGTGCTTTGGATTACAAGCATATATCCAGAACAAACTATGCTCACAAACCAAGGTTTTACTGTATATTCTTTGCAATTAGTAAGAGACAACTAGCTTACACGTAAGCCCTTAGCACCCAATTGAAGCAGGCAAACCTGAACCTGTTCTATAACTCACCCCAACCATAGCTTAATAGACGTACAGTTATTCCTCTATTGGACAGATCATTTGAATCCAAAACAGATGAACAATCAAAATCTGGCATATGCAGGATATTTTATTGTTGAAAACATTAGACAAAAGCAAATGTAATAATGACTGCCTAACAAAGGTAACATTTGTACTAAAAAAGAGAGAGAAAGGAAAAAATAAATGATGTAATAGACAAAGAACACCCAGAGAACATGAAAAAATGGTCTTAGAAATTAAAAATATATCGCTTCAAAGGAAAAGAAAATATAATTTCATAGAAGAAACAAAAAATAAATTTGAGCAAGGCTTCCACTGTATGTGTGTGACAGAGAGAATATGATGAAAAAGACACAAAATTTGACATATCTAGCAGTTATGTCAAGTTGTTATAAAAGAAATCTCTGAGAAAGAAAATAGAATATGATGAAAAAGACACAAAATTTGACATATCTAGCAGTTACAGTTGTTATAAAAGAAATCTCTGAGAAAGAAAATAAAACAAAACACAGAGATGAAACAACAGTTGTCAAGGAAATTGTTTTGAAAACTTGCCTGTCTAGAACTGAATAACTGAGTGATATAGCACTAAGATTTAAGGTGCCATAAACTGCTGAACAAAATATACATTTTTTTAAATGCCTTATATAATTCATGAATTTGTAGAACATCAAGGATATACAGAACTATTAAAAGTTCCAGAAAGAAAGTGGTGACTTCTTACAAAGGAACAAGTATCAGACTGAAACCTACTTTAACTGGCCACTCTGGATCTCAGAAAGAAATGTTTTCAGTAATGTTTTCTCTGGTCTTAAATATATATTTTTTTCTATATTCTAAAACCAGCCGAAGTGTCAGGGCAACATTAGAGAGATTTTTCAATATTCACGGACTCAGAAAGCATTACTTCCCATATACTCTTTGTTACAGTGTGTATGTACTTGGTAGTAATAAAATATTAAGAAAAAAATGTACACTAAAATGAGTTAGTTTTTCCTGCCTTCTAAGTCTGAGCTAACCTGACGCTTTTAGATTTATAGAAAATACCCTAAACCTTCTATGTAGATTCACGAACGTGGGCAGTGTTACGTATCGGACACAATACGCCAGAATGCACAACGTCTGAGGGAGAAATGTACTTTGTAAAGGAAATCTTGGTTTGAAAGATATTTAGGTACGGAAAAGGAATATTTAACTTGCTTAGTAAACCTCTGTTCTTAAGCACTTTTAAAACCACCTCCGCTCTACCATCGATAATTAACAGAGTTCTAAGAAGGCATTTTCTGTTCATTATAATGGGCTCTGCAAGACCCCTGCTGACACACAGTATTGTGAGAAGCTTCCATTACTGCCCCTAGTTGAAAGTAAACATATGGCGCCTCTTTTAACATTTCCTTTGTTTCCAGATTCAGGCCAACTTTCCTTGTAATTATTTCAAATTGGTGGACTTGGAGTCCATTTGTTTCTTGAGCATTCTATTAATTTTTTTCATTATGGAAAAGTATGTGACTGCACGTATCCTGGGAGTAAAAATTCAAGGAAATAATCTCATCTAAGTTATTTCTGATGTCAAATCACACAATCCAGAAGTCAGGCTATAGTAAAACATAAAAAGAATAAGCTTTATTAAAAGCCACTCTATGTTACAGGAAATTGCAATTAGTTGGGTGTATTACTAGACATTTCATAAGACATTTCCATGAGATGTAAAGCCATATTTCCAGCCTTTTTATGACCCAAGTACACTCTGAATACACTATATCTTAGTTAACAGATTTAAAGTTAAAATATGTTAATAGCAAATGTTATTAAAGTGTGTCCAGTCTGTTTTTACAGAAAGTGGTGAAGCAAAGCAGAATGGAACAAAATCATTGGGTCTGCTTTGGCCACTGGCTGGAGAAAAAAAGTGTAGTGTATATAAGAAAAGTTATGGCAAGAATCTATCAATAAAATCTGTTAAAATAATTAAGTGGCTTTGCAATGTCAAGGGCAAGGCAGAAAATATTTTTCTAAATTAATGCAGCATTGCCTTTTGTAAAAATTCAAAGTAATTTGCAGTTAGAAGGAAGAGCAGGACACAATTCACTGTGCATATGGTATGAATATAGGAGGGTGTGCTATATATATTACAGATACATATATAACATATATAGCATTACGTATGCATATCCATGTGTCCACATGTGTACCATATCCTTTCTATAATGCTGCATGTGTAGTAAATACAAACATATGCTCTTCCATCCACATGCCCATTGTCCGGAAAGAATTTAAGACAATTGGAGGTTTTTCGTAGTTTTTAAAAATAGTTTATTTATGTATTTTTATGACTATACTAATAAACAGACAAATTAAGAGATCACTATTGTCAACACCTATACCTACCACCCAGATTTTTTTTTCTATGTCAGAGTTTTATTTGTTTTGTTTTCTTTCTTTTTTTTTTCCATAATATTTTATTGTCAAATTGCTTTCCATACAACATCCAGTGCTCTTCCCCTCAAGTGCCCTCCACCATCACCACCACCTCTTTTCCCCCATCCCC
>NC_043711.1:74199810-74214768 GCF_006229205.1 Suricata suricatta | reverse complement strand
TCACTCAGGTATCCTTGAGGTTCTATTCCTTCTGGAGTTCGTATTTTCTCCTTCTGCTCTCACAGATGAACATAATATCCTTCTCAGTTCAAAAAATGGTGCGGACGGAGTTTACAGAGCTCCCTTCCTCTCCGCCATCTTGGCTCCACCTGACCAAAAAAAAAATCTTATTTTTAAAACACATTTAAGTTCTCTAGTTGCTTGAAATTCATTTATTTTTTTAAAAAATTTTTAATGTTTATTTTTGAGAGAGATGGACAGGTAGAGCAGTGTGGAAAAGGGCAGAGAGAGAGGGTGACACAGAATCCAAAGCAGGCTCCAGGCTCCAAGCTGTCAGCACAAAGCTCAATGCGGGGCTCAAACTCACTAACCACGAAATCATGACCTGAACAAAGCCAGATGCTTAACCAACTGAGCCACCCAGGCACCCAGAAAATCATTTAATTTGAATCTCAAATTCATAGTTTTTCTCTACTTTTTAAAATCCTATATACTTTTAAAGGCAGAATTCATGATCTGTCTTTTATATTAAATCCTCCCTAACTTGTCAAACCTATGGTAATTTCTCTCTTATTTAAACCTTTATAATGTTTCATATTCTACTCTGCAAAGGACATATTTAAGTGTAATCTTTCTCATTATTTTTACATAACTCTCCTCTAGAGGAAGACTTCAGGAATAATCTTCCTTTTTCACCCAAGGAACATCCTGGGTAAAACCCATACAAAACATACATTTTTTAAAACAATTTCTGGCTGGCTTTTATGTGATCTTAGGATTAGAAATCAATTCTGTTAGCAAACAGATATCAAATGATGGCAAAAGACATCTCAGAAATATTATTGCAATTCCTAGATAAAGGAAATTAGATAAACTCCGCACCTTTCAGT
Source organism: Suricata suricatta (assembly GCF_006229205.1). Lineage (NCBI taxonomy): Eukaryota > Metazoa > Chordata > Mammalia > Carnivora > Herpestidae > Suricata > Suricata suricatta. The sequence goes on along the minus strand of NC_043711.1, from coordinate 74,213,878 downwards.
GTGATTAAGTTGCTAATTAGCTTCTAGTAATGAGTCCTCAACTAAAAGCAAAAAACAACTTCTCTCTTTTTCATTTTTTTTTCTTGTGGGAGAGCCTTTGGGGCTCTCTTTTTTGTCTGACTCTACTGGTACCTAATGTGCTATTCTCATGTTGCCTTTATTTTCCCCCCATCTTTATTTATTTAAATTCAAGTTAGTTACCCTATAGTGTAGTATTGGTTCCCAGAGTAGAACCCAGTGACTCATCACTAACATATAACACCCAGTGCTCATTCCAAACAGACACCCTCTTTAATGCCCGTCACCCATTTAGCCCACCCCTCCACTCATTTCCTCACCAGCAACCCTAGTTTGTTCATTGTCTCTAAGAATCTCCTATGGTTTGTCTTTCTCTCTGTTTTTATCTTATTTTTCCTTCTCTTCCCCTGTGTTCATCTATTTTGTTTCTTAAGTTCCACATATGAGTGAAATCATATAATATTTGCTTCTCTGACTGACTTTTCTTAGCATAATATACTCTAATTCTATCCATATTGTTGCATAAGGCAAGATCTCATTCTTTTTGATAACCAAGTAGTAATCACATATATATCTGATATATATATCACATATATATCACACGTCCTTTATCCATTCATCAGTTGATGGACAAGGACATTTGGGATTTGGGCTCCTTCCATAATTTACCTATTGTTGATAGGACTGCTGTAAATATTGGGGGCATGTGCCCCTTCAAATCAGCATTTTTATATCCTTTGGATAAATACCTAGTAGTACAATTCCTGGGTCATAGGGTAATTCTATTTTTAATGTTTTGAGGAAACTCCATACTGTTTTTCAAAAGAGTGACCAACCAGTCTGCATTCCCACCAGCAGCGCAAAAGGGTTCCCCTTTCTCTGCCTCCTTGCCAACATCTGTTGTTTCCTGAGTTCTTAATTTTAACCATTCTAACAGTTGTGAGGTGGTATTTCATTGTGGTTTTGATTTGTACTTCCCTGATGATGAGTGATGTTGAGCATCTTTTCATATGTCTGTTAGCGTCTGGATATCTTCTTTGGAAAATTGTCCAGTCCTCTCTTCTGGCCATTTCTTCACTGGATTATGTGGTTTTGGGGTGTTGTGATAATCTTTATAGATTTTTATTTCCCTCACTGTGCAGAAGCTCTAAAAGCAACTTCTATATTAGATGTTCATATATTTATTTCTTATTTGATTATAAAACCCCACCCTTTTTTCTCTTCTGAAGAAATAAGAGCAAATACAGTAAAGTTTTCTGAGCAGGTATTAAAGCTCATCATCAGATCTTGTGTGGACTGTGTGTCTGCCAAGCATCCATCCTTCACCTGTGAAGACAATGATGTCCTATGGGGAACAACACCTCTCTTCGCTTGAGACCACTCCCAGATGTAGGAATTGGTTGGACCCCTGCTGACCACTGTGACTGATTACTAAATTGACTCATTTTGAATAATTAGAGAAATATCAAGACTTATTTGGAAATATCAGTAAGAAGGCATATCCTTTCCTCTAAGGTTACCAACACGGCAGGATACAAGCTCATTGTTATTTTGCTAAAACACTGGAAGGACTTTTATGGAAATAGGGCCAACAGAATAAAGAAGATTGAGAAACAGAGGTGGAAAGACACTGTGTCCTGGAGATACATAATCCCCTGGATCTAGCTGTACCTGAAGTCCGTCCTGAGGCTTTGCTGCTATTTGAGAAATATTGTGTTTTGGTTTTTTTCCTTGAAAACATACTGGGTGTGCCTTCCATCACTTGAAATTGAAATTGTCCTAAGTCATAGAGATCATAGAGATATGATATACAAAAATGTCTATTTAAAAGAATTTGTCATGCAAGTTTTGCAGTTAAATATAACTAACAGAAAAATTTTTTAATGCCAACCCTTAAGCCATGGGTTGAAATAAAGGAAAATGACTATTTGGGCTATACCTCTTCTCCAAACAAAAGATGACATAGGCAGAAAAATGTGAATTATGTTAAGAAAAACATGTCATTTAAAAAGTCCTGCTTGTATTTTGTGAGGCTCAGGGGCAATGATCATGATTAGATGGCCTTTTGTTTGGGAAAAACACTTAAAGGAGTTGGCGCTCTACAGAAATAACACAGGAGTTATAGTGGTGGGAGACATAAACTTCTAATTAAAATAAATAACAGAAATTTGGTTTTGGAATCAAGCAGATAAGAAGCAGGAGAAGGAGTTGGGAGTAAGGATTTAAAAGATTAAGGCAAATGTAACCTGGGAAAAGTTTGCCATGGTTGGGAAGTTTTAATGGATTGATTAGAACAGAGAGATCCTACGTTTAATTTTAAGAAATTTCTGTTTCTTTTCTATAATCCACTACATTAACTCAAAACTAAGTAGAGACTGTTAAATGTAAGAGGCTTGTGCATCAAGTTCTTTGGGGAAGGTGAACTGATGGGGTGTTGACCTTGGTGGGCAAAGTAGGCTGGAGAGGAGAGATGGCAACCAGAAGGACTGAGAGCAGGTGACAGGCAAGTGACAGGGAGGTGGGGCTACGGAGCACCAACTCACAAGGCTTCAAACTTCCCTCCTGCTCCCTGAGAAATCCTGAGACATTTTAAAGCATGAATACCAGTTTGTTTGAGTATGAAAAGACAGAATGATGTTGGAAAGCTAGGGATGTCGGTGTGGTGATACGAGGCAGGAGGAAGTCATCTGTTTGGCTAACACCTAAATTTCTCTGCTTTTTTAAATTAAGGTAATAATCCCTGAAGAAACAGATACAAAAAAGGATCTCTGCCCTCTCTATTTGCCTAGAAGCAGGACATAAGTTTGTAAAGATGTCCTACCTGTCTTCCCTACCAGGAAGGACTAAAGTTAATCACTGGAGACAACTCTAGACATTTAGCCCAGAGAAGACACCAGAGGAGTCCATATAATAAACCTTGCTAAAGCAACCTTTAGCTTGCATTAGTTTCTCCACATACTTACTTCCCTGCAAATTTCCAGCCCTAAAATCTTAAAGTTCTTTTCCTTCATCTCATCAGGTCTTTACAAATTTAGCATCCTTCAGTAAAATGCTATATACGCCCAGGTTCTGACCACCCCATTGAGTTTCTCATCACTGGGTACTCCCACTTGTCTGTGCCATGCACATGTCGATAAATCTGTGTTTGTTTTTTCTTTTGCTAATCTGTCTTTTGTCAATCCAATTCACAGGACACAAGCCAGGAAGATTGTTTCCCTCCCCTGCACCCCCACCGCTGGACTGAGACCAGCATTCATTACAAGTTTGTTTGAGAGTGATCCCAGGAAAGCAAGGCAAGGAGAGAGAAGGGTAAGAAGGAGAAGATCAATAAAGGGTATGTTCATGGATAGTTTACCACCATGGATAACTGGGGTTTAGTGCCTCTGAGGATCCTTCGAGAGAGAGTCCATAGATTACAGTCTGTGCAAAGATTCAGGAATCTGGAGAGCCTCTGTCCCTTGTTTGTGGAGAGTGGCTCTTGGGGAATTTAATGTACTGGCACTTTCAGCCTGCCACTGTGGGTCATGAGTGCTCCTAAAGCCAAAGGCGACCTGTAGGCAGAGAGATGCAGCACTTAAAGGAAAACAAAAAAAAATTGGCACATGTGGCAATTGTTTCCAACCTCAAGAAGTTCCAATGGGCTAAGGAGCATTGAAGAAGGCCATTAACCATATCTTCTCTATCTAGTCATATTTCAGAGGCAGCAAAGATAATATTTCTTCATCAGATATTTGTACTGGTATAAGTCCTTAGTGGTGAGAGGAGGAAATAATACAGGAACATGTGTGAACATTCAGAAGAAAACTTCTGTATCACTCTATGTAAATTATTTAACTGTATCTATATTGCTTTAAAAAGTTATGTTAGTAGATTCAGGGATACTTTCACATCAACTTGCTTCTATGAACCTTCTTTTCATTTTCTTTTACTTTAAAAAATATTCTTATGATGTATAAATTAAATTAATTAAGAACTAAAAAAAGTGTTTCAATTATATAGAATATACACAGTGTAATGAATATCCATGTTAATATCACCCAGAGTTAACATCCCAAAGAAACCTGATAATAACATGTGCAGTATTATATTACTGTATAGATAATAGTATGTGGAGAATCAGAAAATTCTATGCATTGCTGGTAAGAGTATATTTATACTTTGTGAAAAAAAAAAGGCAAGATCTAGTAAAGTGAAGATGCATATGAAACTACTACCTAGCAATCACATTTGCAAGTGTTCATCTTAGAGAAGCTCTTGCAAATGCCTCCAAGGAAACATTTGTAAGCACCGTTTATAACAATAATAAAGTGAAAAATCGTATTACTATCTCTCCATCAATTAATAGGTAAGTAAGTTATTATACTAACGGAGTAGAAGGTAATAAGTAGCACTTAAAACACTTGCAGTAGCATGCAGTATTATTCGTAAATGTTTGCTGTCCGTCCCTATAAGGAGATCATGCTCCCTTATCTGGTAGCTGATGCTGACACCTGTGTTAGCCTTAAAATTTTGAGGTACCCTTCCTTTTGAGTAGATTAAAATTCCCCATCCCACTGAAGTCAGGTATGACAGCATGACCTGCTTGGGCCAATGAAATGTGGGCAGGAGGGATTATGCCACTCCAAGCAGAGGTGAGGAGCCATCGTATGTCTTTGCCTGTTTCGGTGGCCATGAGCACACCATACAGAGGCCAGTCGTTTTGTCCAGACCCTGAATAAGGAGAAGTGAAAGACCTAGAGTTCACAGGGCCTGTGAGTGAGACCTAAGCCTGTTGATTACAAATTTAACCAGAGGAGAATGGGAAATAGAGTAGCTTGCTTGCTTGCTTGCTTGCTTGCTTGCTTGTTTGCTTGCTTTTTTTTGTAGTGAAGCTGCAAAGGCTAGAGAACCAGGCTTTATTCATTAGTGTCGCAATTATATCAACTTCTTATGGCAATAATATCCATCTCTATCTGATGGAAAGTTAAACATCCTTGGTTAATAAATGTGGGAAAATAATTCTTTCTAGTAAATAAATGTAGGTGATCTGTGGAAGGTTTTATAGGTCATGGATTTTGGATTCAGATCTTAGTGTAGGTTTGCCATTCAAGGTTTCTGTACCCTTTAGCTTAACTTCGCTGATCCTGAAGTGGCGCTGATACAGAGGAAGCTCTCCATATGTTGTAGCTCTTATTAAATACAATACTTTAAATCATCAAGTCCTTGATATGGATTCTAAATTAGTAAGCTTGGAAAAATAGAAATAAAGATGTTTTTCAAAGAACCACAAATATGTATGACATTAAACTAGCCTCTGGATCTATATGTGTGCATCACTCCATAGGTGCGTACTTTTCTTTTTCAAATTGAAGTACATACCAAAAAAAGGATATATATGAGTTTGATGATTTTTTTACCAACGGAATCAGTACCTGCCTGGAAAAACAAAACCAACACCCCCAGAAGTGCCCCCGGTGATACGCATCCAGCACTACGCTCCACTAGGTTCAGTCACTCTCCTGACTTCTAGCAGCAAATATTAGTTCTGCCAGTTTTTGTAGTTTACATAAATGGAAAAATGCAACATGCATTCTTTGTGGCTGGTTTATTTCAGACAGCATCATGTTTGTGAGATTCATCCATATTGTTGCGTGTAATTGTTGATCATTCTTTCTCATTTCACTGCTCGGATTCTCAAGATTTAGTTATCCTTTCCACTGTCATTGAATTTGGGCATTGTCAGCCTTTTAGCTGTTATGAATAGCAGCTATTCTAATGACATGACTTTTGCTCCTATGTGTGCGTGTTTTTGTTGTGCTCACACATAGGAATATTATTGCTGCATCCATCAGAGGGCATGCATATGTTCAGTGTTAGTAACAACCAAATGGTTTTCAGATGGAGCTGTGCCAGTCTGCACTTCTGGCAGCTGTGTATGAAAGTTCTGATTGTTCTACATTTTAGCCAAAACTTGGTGTTTTTATTTTCTATTTTTATTTTAGCTCTTGTGGTAGATTGGTAGTACCAGCTCATTGTGGTTTTAATTTTATTTTCTGATGACTAGTGAACTTCCAGTATTTGGTTTCTCCTAATCAGTATACATCTTGGCTTGATCAGGTTTATTGAGTATTTATAAGCACTATGGAGTTAGCAGACAGGTAATATCCCACGTGGGATGGTGTTCATTTTTGCTGGGTGAAATGCAAGGAAGGCTTAACATTTGACATATGTGATATGGTCACATAATCTTGGCATTATTTTCTAAAGACAATCAAATATAAAAACAAGTGCAGCAGAACTGTTAATTTACCAGGCACTGCTTTGGGAGTTAGAGATAAAAAATAATATAGTAACACACAATCCTGGGCAGTCAGAGTATAGTTGAGAAATAATCAAGTGTTGAACAAAATTCAACTGAGTAGATTTTAAAGATCTTATTGCCTTTAATCACTATGAATCAGACAATGCCCAATATAATAGATAGAAAAAGGCTCCAAGTTGCTGTACAAAACAAAAGACTTTTATAGGAGGAAGGGAGCAGGAAGTTATCCTAGCAAAAAACAGACCGGTCATGGTCATGGCAAAGTCACTTCCCTTCAGGTGATGGCAGGATTCTGTCAGACAGATTACCTCACTAGTGCTGATCAGGTGATTCCTGATCAACTGGTTTGAGATTCCATTTCTGGGAGTACTTAAACTGTAATTAAGTCTCAGTTTGGTGATGTGTGGCTTAGCATGAAGTGACTCCCTTTTCTTGCTTGGTAACACAAGTAAAACTCAGTTACCAAGTATTTTGGTCAGTATGGGCTGCTGTAACAAACTACCCTAGACTGGGTAGCTTAATCAACAACTTATCTCTGCAGTTCTGGAGGTATGGGAAGTCCAAGGTCAAGGGGCTGGCAGATCAGTGTCTGGTGAGAGGCCCCTTCCTGGTTTGCTGATGGACATTTTTCTCTTTGTATCTTCTCATAGCAGAGAATACCTTGGTCTGGGGATTAGATTTCAACATAGGAATCCGGAGTGGACACATTTATCCTATAGTACGGTGCAAGGTAAATGCTAAAGTACAAGTATTTACAGAGTTCTATATAAGCACAGAGAAGGAAGTCTTTAATTCTATGTGGGACAAGTATGGAGTGTGTGTGTAAGTGTGTGTGTGTGTGTGTGTGTGTGTGTGTGTGTGTGTGTATGACAGGGCAGCTAGGGTTGGGCGGTGGGAAGCTGGAATGTCATCAAGGAGGTGATAAAAAGTCATGCTGAAAACTGAAAGAAAAGTAGAATTTACGAGGCAGAAGTTGGAAAGGAATTTTTCTAGGAAGAAAAACAACAGTAAGACCAGACAAGGGAGAGAGAATATCTCCTGAAAAGGAGTAACCAGGTTGGCATCAGTGGAGCACAGGGTGCCCATGTGGGAATGTGAAAATGAAGCTGTGGACATAGGCAGTGTCAAGTACATAGAGACCAACTCCCCCACCTCCCGGCCCCCAAGCCTGTCAAGAGGATGTTAACAGAAACAGAGGATCTATTGATGAGATCCATGCCACACAAGAACAAGAAGTAATATACAGAGGACTTTGCTTTAAGAAAATTCATTAATTAAAACCCACACCCATACAATAAGCAATTTATCAGGTTGTCATTCACATTAAAAAAGAGACAATTCTAAATAGAATTCCATTAGTAAGCAGACTTCTTAGTGCTCTTAATTAAGGTGAGAATTTTTCATATAACTTATCAGGATGACATCTATTACATTAGTATTGCCTTTGTCCCTTCTTAGAACATGTATATGCATGTTGGAGCTCTGTCTTGCTTTTCCTCCATAAATCCTAAGAATACAACTTCTACAATATCCAGATTTGCTTTCTTAAGAGTGGAGTAAGAATTTAGCTACCTGAAAAGTAATAATAGTACTGAATCCTTCTATACTTAAGCAATTTTCCTAGTTTTTTTCATAGTTTAATCTTTTCTTACTTCAGTTATATCGCTGTAACAGACTCATCTTCAAATTCATTTTGTATAAACTGCATTTCTCCCTTAATTTATTTGTATCTTACCTGTGGAGTTGGGGTGTGTCACCCTCCTGATATGGATGTGTTCACCCACCTAGAAACTCTCTGATCCCCTTACTATTAGGATTTTATGGAGGCTTTCTCATGTAGGCACAATCAATTTTTAACTTTGTTTCCAGCCTCTCTCCCCACTTTGTAGGATGAAGAGTGAGGTTGAAAATCCAAGCTTTACTCACGGCTTGGTCTTTCTAGTGAGCCCCCCACCCCCACCCCAGGAGGTATCCAGGAGGTGCCAGAGCCCCTCATCAGGACAAAAGCTGCTTCTAGTGCTCTTATAACTTAGGAATTTACAAGGCTTTTAGGAGCCTTCTGTCAGGGATGGAACCAAAGGCAAATAAATACTAAAACGATAGCTACTCATAATGTTCTAATCACTTAGGAAACTACAAAGGTTGTAAGAGCTATGTGCCAGAAACGGGCAGATACATTCTGTTACCTCGCAGAAAGGAAGAGGTGGGGAAAACTATAAGAAAAAAGGCAATTTTAGTCAAACAGATGTGGTGAAGATACTGTGAAAATGTTAGGGAAATTTTAGTACCCTGAGGTAGCACCCACCTCTCATCATCTCCTTCTTCATTTCCCTGTCTGGTGTGTAGCTAGAAAGTCACAGTTGACTCCTATCATGCACTTGGCAGTAACAGTGAGGATGAAAGTAATAATTAAAGATGAGCAGGAAGATGAAAGAGACTGAGGCACTGACATCATAGAACTGCCCAGTCCTGGACTCTGTAAGAAAATTAAACCCTGATTTGATTTTACTATGATAGCTGGATGTTTGCTATATGTAGCCAAATGTAATCTCTAACTGTTACAACATGTAAGCCTCTAAGAAATCTTGTTTCAAAATATAACAAAAGAATTATATAAAGGTCCAGACAAGACGTGTGGGAACATAAGGCAGAATCAAATTAGGAAATGAAGAGGGCAGTTGAATGCAACCAGTTGATAAAGGTAATTAAGAGCAACCAGGGAGCTAAGACATTGAATTAGGGGAGTGCAATTAAAGAGAGGCATATACAGTCCCACTGGGTATGTACACATGGATTTTGGAACCTGTGTTCACGTAGCAAACAGAAATAGACCAGAAGAAAGTGAACAGTTTGTTCACCCTCGATGCTTGCTGATTAATCCTGGAAGCTCATAATGCCTGGGGCCTGTTTTGTGAACTGAGATCTTATCTATTAAGTACTAGCTCATCATCCCAGTATTTTATTCAGTAATTTTTGAGATGACAAATTACTTAAGTATATCACAGTGCAATCACTTGGAATATTTAAAACTAAATTATGAGATGATGAAATTAATCAAATCCTCATATTAAGACTTTTCTTGTGGGGTGCTGGCTGGCTCAGTCCATTAGAGCATGTGACTCTTGATCTCAGGGTCATGAGTTCAAACCCCATAATGGGTGTGGAGCCTACTTAAAATAACAACATTTTTTTAAAGACCTTTCTTGTTAAATTAAGGAATGTCCTAAGTGTTTTTCATAAAGAGATTTATAATTTTAAGAGAATCTGGCATATGAGAAGACCTGGTAGATTTACTTCATGATTTCAGTTGGAAATGAATAAATGAATTAGAATCATGACTTTCAATTAAAAGGTATAATAAAATTTAATTGTTTATAAACAATAACAGAATGTTTGAAAGAACCTAATTCACCATATTTATAAGTTTGAGTTTACAGATTTCAAAGACTTACTTCAGAACATAGAGGCATTTTGCTTTAGGTAGGGAAGTTTGTCCTGACATGTATTGGAAGTACTTAATTAAATTGTGTGTTTAATTGATGATTGATTGTAGTTTAAAATGTTTAAAGGTACTTAATAAAGCAAGGCTAATCATTATTAATATTTAACATGATAAACTTTAGTTAATTTAATATTTATAAACTAACAGTGAAGGTGGTTGGAGTTGTCACAAAAATAGCTTTGTGTATAAAAAAATAAGTTTTAAAAGGTTAACTTGACATTATAAAAATAATATGGCTTTTGTGAACTTACAACCCTAATTCATGGAATATTATTTAGAGTGAAAATAATTATAAGGAGCTATTTTCACACAATAGGCCTCCCTCAGACTATACCTCACATTAACATTTTTCAATGAATCACATTAACATTTTTCAGTGAAGATACGGAGATACAGTAGAAGTCTCAGAACAGGGTTAAGGACAGAAGGGTTTGTTTTTATATTATTCTATCCTACTTTAGTAGGGTAGAAGCCATATAAACATGTTTAAAGGAAGAAGGGAAAGAAAAAGCAGAAAAAGAGAGATGAACACACACACACACACACACACCACACACACACACACACACACCACACATACACATATGCAACTTTTCTTTCTTATATGATAGACATAAATGTTTGAACCAAGAGTATTGTGTCTGAATATAACTTTTGAGGAAGCATTGGCCTATCTCTAATAGGAGGCGGCAACTTAAACTATAAATGCAAGTTCTGATTATTGCATTTTTATGGTAGGAGCTTACTATACCAGAAGCTGAAGAACAGTGAAATAGTTTTAATTCTCTGAATGTTTTAGTGTTTCAGGCTGACCATTCTGAGAGTCATTTCTTATATTCTTATATATTCCAGAGAAATAGAAGCTTTAGGACAAATGATTTAACATTTATGATCAAGAATATAACCTCTAATAAAAATAAAGAATCTCTAAATTATCTTAGTAGAATGCCACTTGGGGCACCTGGGTGGCTCAGTCGGTTAAGTGTCCAACTCTTGGTTTTGGCTCAGATCATGACTCACAGTTTGTGAGTTCAAGCCCCACATAGGATTCTGTGTTGACAGCTTAGAGCCTGGAGCCTGCTTCAGATTCTGTGTCTCCCTCTCTCTCTCTCTCTCTCTGCCCTTCCCCACCTACACTCTGTCTCTTCCTTAAAAATAAACACACATTAAAAAAATAAAAAGAATATATTTTGGAGGGCACCTGGATTACTCATTCAGTTAAACATCCAACTTTGGCTCAGGTCATGGTCTCACTGTTTGTGGGTTCAAGCCCCATGTAGGCTCTGTGCTGACAGCTGGGAGCCTGGAGCCTGCTTTGGATTATGTGTCTCCCTTTGTCTCTTCCCCTCCCTGACTGGCTCTTTCTCTCTCTCTCTTAAAAATAAATAAACATTAAAAAATTAAAAATTATTAAAAAATAGTTCTATCTTTTATGTGGACTAGGCAGAAAGCATAGGAAAACTTATTTTATTGATTTTTGTTTATATAAAGGTATATTTTACCCCATATGTGACATATCTGCTAAATATAAAAAGATGTTATATTAGATGGACTGTATAATCTAGTATCCTCTCATCATAGAGTGAGAGCCTATCTAAAAGTGTTTTTGTTTTCTCTTCTGCACTTCCTTTTTAGTGACCCTCTCCCTTCCTTAGTCAGATGAAACCACACTATCTCAAGGAGAATTCAAATTGTTAAAAAAAAAAAAAAAAAAAAAGAACAAAGAGAAAGACTCAGTTGTTTTGACTTCCAGTCTGGGCTCCTAAACTTTGAAAGATTAGGTCCTGGCAGGAACAGTGCATGGATAATATGGAGAAGAAGAGGCTGATGGACTTGCTCCTGGCCTTTCCCTCAAACCCAATCCATGAATTACCTGGGCTGACAGAAAGCATGCATGACTTTGAGACAATGGTGATTTAACATGTGGTAGAATTGTTTGGATGAGTTGCCAAAATACAGGTAGTGTGGGCCTATCTCTACAGTTTCTGATATAAATCTGATGTGAGTTTCAAGGATTTGCAATTCTAACTAATTTCCAGCTGAAACTGCTGCTGCTAGCCTTTGGAACTGAGAACCAGTGACGAAGGAGATGGGGGAATGGCTCAGAGGCAACAAGGAGATTTGGTAAATCAGTTTCCAGATGGAAGTCTTTCTTCTGGTTAGCTCTGGAAAGCCATGTGGAAGTACAGCCAATGAATGCAGATCATCCCATAGCCAATCAAGTAAGAACTTATGTCATCTGGTCAGTGAAGATACTCTCCAGGTCCCCTCAGATGGGTGAGGGCCCATCAGCATTGCCAACTACAAGTCTATGGTTCTTTTAGCAAAAGTACTTGGTCCTGTTCTCAAATTTTACTAAACCACAAGTAAACAAACTCTTGGGGCTCCCACTGTTTTTAAGAGTTCAGTTATTTGTAAATATAAAAACAGAAGATGGGGCTCTTAATGAAAAGAGATATTGATACCCATGTGGTAAAGAAAGTCTTAGCACCGTACCTGGGTGGGACCAGATGTGGCCAGTCCTCTCCCACTTTACTACAATCTTCCTTTTACATTTTAGGTATTATGATTCTCCATTTTATTTATGAATATTTTATAATTTTTCTCTTTTCCTCATGTATGTTTTTCCTTATAATCTCTCTTGGTGCTTTTATGAGACCCACCCCTCTCTGACATTAGGCAGAACCACCCAAATGTTCTACGAATGGAGAGTATTTAGCAGCAATTACTTATTTAAAAACATTGCTGTTGTTTCTACAAACACATTTCTAAACTCCTCTGTATCCTCCTGCATCATCTCCTTCGATGATTGTATTAGCGCAGAGAGGATGCCTCTAAATACTTTTCAAGTCTAAGGTATCCAAAATAGTCCTTTGATTTTTATCCAAACATGTTGACCAGTCTTGATCTGTAGGGAACAGTCAGCTCACTGCTGCTCCACAGATGTGAAAGAACAAGTTATGCCAGAGAAATCTCCGTGTTAGTCCATATGGAGCTAAATGTAAACACAAAGTCTATGTTTCATAACATCTCCTTCCAATCCCATGACAAACTTGGATCTGGATGTAACATGTGAACATCAAGCATTGAACAAATCCTGATGGACTGTTTGGCAGTCATCATTCTGGATAAAGTTTGGGAGGGAAAACAGGCCATGGGGAAGCTGTACTATGTCAGGGCTTAGCCCACCCCTTAACCAAGGCCCATGCCAAGCCATGCAACTGCTTTCAAAGAAAAAATCTGGTCCTGCAAAGAATCTGGAATATCTTGATTTGGAATGTATTCATGCCTCTGCACTAGGTATGTTTTCATCAGTAAGACTGAGGGTGAAACCATATTGAAGGTGAGATAAATCCTAAGCTATATGGTTCTCACACTGCCTTTTGGAGCCACTGACTGCAGTCACCATATTATCTGATCAGACCAGGAACTAACAGTAAGTTAAAGGAATGGGGCAATGTATAATTTTTTAAATAACTTTCTTTTGTAGAAGTATAAGAAATACTGTGAAGAAAAAGACTTTACATAGTATATGTGACCCAGTTCCCTGTAAACACATTTTGAGTGTATTTGAGAGTTTTTTACAGAAAAGGACTCTTCCAGCTAGCATGGCTGCATGACAGACCACCCAATGAAACAACAATCATATCATTAGGCTCATGGATTCTGTGAGTCAGGAATTTGGAAAGAGTACAATGAGGCATTGTGTTTCTGTGATATCTGGGACCTCAATTTTGAATCTTCAAAGGCTGGGGATGACTTGATAGCTGGGAGCTTGAATTGTCTACAAGCTTACTTACCTGTCTGGTGGCTAATGTGAGCTCTCAACAGGGTTATTGGCCTGAAGCACTTACACAGATGCCCTTCATGTGGCTGCTTGTTGGGCTTTCTCACAGCATGGTGGTTGTGTTCCAAGAACAGGTACCCAAAAGTAACCAGGCAGGACCTGTATCACTTCTTATGAACTAGCATTGGAATACACCTTGCTTCACTTTGGTCAAAGTCACAAGCCACATTTAAGGAGAAGAAATGTAGACTCCCACTTCTCAATTGGAGAAGGCTAGAAGTCTCACTGTAAGAATATGTGAAATAGAAAAATATTTTTCTATGATCTTTGGAAAATGCAATTTGTCATAAAGATTATCTCAGTTCTCTGAATCAGAATTATTGCCATTTGATTGATTTACTTCTCTTGTCTCAAGATTGGGAATGCTTTATTGTTTTTTTTAAATGTTTATTTATTTTTT
>NC_043711.1:74153917-74199710 GCF_006229205.1 Suricata suricatta | reverse complement strand
AATGGATGATTAAGTCTTTGGTGTTTTAAAAGCAACTTCATTTAAACATAACCACCCCCACCACCAAAAAAAGAAGAGGGAAAAAAAAGTAATGAAAATAATAAGGGAAAAACCCAAGACACACTTCCTAGGGGAAACAAACAAACAAACAAACAAACAAACAAACACCAGCTTGTAACTTCTGTCCTTGACGGAATGTATTAAATAAGCAAACACCACCACAAGCAAAACAAGTACTACAATGTAAAAACATTAAAAAAAAAAAAAAGACAACCCTCTCACATGCATAAATGAAAGATTGCACACAAACATGTCTCATTCTGAAGATAAGAACTTTACTTCTACATGTTAAATTGTTTTGGAAGACATGGTTATGATTCAAAAAAATACATACTGGATGTAGGATGATAGATCTTAACTGAAGAAGAGAAAAGCCTCTTTTGAGTAGAAGCAAAGAAGTTGACTTATTTCTATGGTTCAAAAATAAAAACCTCCATGATTTTTCTGGACCTGTGGCCCACGGTGGGCCTTATCTCGGGTTAAGTGGGAAAACATAGGTAAGATGAGGAGATTAGGTTAAAAACTGCTTTGAATGACTGCTGCTAATGGTTGGAAGAAGAATACTTTATGATCAAAGCAGTTATAAAACTAGAAATGGGTCCATTTGTGCCCATCTGTTCCATTCTCTGATGAGCTTGGATATTTCATAGGAACTAGACAAATAATCCATAAGAGGTTGCCTAGTTCCCCTAGTGATCCTGGGAAAATTTACAGTTATTGCCCATTGAAGATGTTCCTTAATGCCCCAAATTTCTAATGACTTTGAATTTGGGGTTCCTGAGTACAGGCTTTGGTCTCATTTGCATCTCTTTCCATCTTCCCCATCTACTGATGATTTCAAGGCTCCTCACCTTTCTATGAACTTTATTAAAATGAATGTGCATGAGTGAGCTGGGCACCTTTCCTGAGCTTCCCTCTCCTCTTTCAGCTGCCTTGGAGGTGAGACAATGGGTTAATTGAGGTAGCTACTTTGGGCTCTGTGCAAACCTATCTCTGTTTTTGGACTGTAGTCTAAGTAAACTGCCTCCAAAATATTTTTTTCAGTAACTTTTGCCAATATTGCAATTTTTCACCAAAGCTTTTGAGGAAAAAAGAAAGCCTTAGTGGATTGTTCATAAAAAAAAAAGCAAAAGTAATGCATCAGGAGCTTTATATACTGCATTTTATAATATACTTATTTATAATGTGTTATGTGAGAATAATTTATTATTAATTTATACTTTGTTATTTGTTATTGTATAATTATACTTTTTCTTTTCTCCCATTAAGATATACCCTCTAACATCCAATGTGTACTTTGTGAAATCTTAATGGTTACGCTCCAATGTAATGAACTATATGAAGTAAGGGTCCTATCTTCATAGCGGAACATGTCATGTTACAGCAAGGAAATTCCAGTCTATTTATTTCGATATATGCCATAAGGAGGGGTGAATAACATGCTCCTCCGTGATGGCATTAGAGTTACTTCAAGGAGAAGCACTTTGGCAAGGAAAACTAACTTCTTCCTTGTCCCGTAGAACAACTATTTTAGGACATTCATTTATGGACATTGGATAATGTCTTTGCTTTCTTTCATCTTTAATGAAGGGTAAACAGTTGGATTGGGGTCTTGAGGACATAAATATTTCTGTTGTTAGAGCAGATTTTTTCAAATTTAGGGTACATCAGAATCACTCCAGTGCTTATTAAAATGTGCATTGCCTCTGGCCCCACATTCAAAACCACTGCTCTTCAGCTTTACTCTCAAAGTGTGCAGTGTGGGCCAGCAGGATTGGTAATAACCTGGTAGCTTGTTGAGACACAAAACCCCAGGCTGTAGTCTAGACAGAGAAATCAGTATCTCTAGTTTAACAAGGTCCCTGAATGATTTGTATACACATTTAAGATCAAGAAGGAGACATACTCTATTAGAATAGTAGTTTGTAGCTGTTCTCTGCTATTGTAATTTACAAGTGTAATACAAGCTCTTGATTGGACCTAATGTTAAAAGTAATTTCCAGGCATTTCAATTGCTCTTATTTTTTTTATTAAAGATTATGTATTTTTTAATAATCTCTACAGGCAACATGGGGCTTAAATTCATGAACCTGAGATCAACAGTCACATGCTTTCCCAACTGAGCCATCTAGGCGCTCCTCAATTATATTCCTCTTAAAAAGGCAAAGAAAGTATGTTCTTAAACTATGACTTTAATGACAATATTATAAGGATAACTATTCTAATTTTTAAAATTAATTGTTCTAATATTATGAGAAATGACTGATAGTCATTTCCAATACCAGAGTCAAAATCTATATGAGGTCCAAAGCTTTCTTTGTCCTAAATTAAGAATTAGAAAATGAGTATGGACAGTGCTAATTTATAGTTGTACTCAGAATAAGAATTTACAAAATTAAATGGTCAATAAGTAAATCTCATAAATATCTGGACAGAAGAGTATGAGTTCTGTGTATATCACATCAATCAAATCATGGAGAAAATGAACATAATTATCCTTACTTCTGCATTAGATGCAATGTTCAATAATGTCACACAGCTAACATAGCTGAAAATACCAAAATCATCATCATCATCATCATCATCATCATCATCATCATCATCATCATCAAGGTTTAGTTTCCTATGACAATTTGGAATTATTAGTCAAAATCAAAAAATCTTTTAATAAAAAGCTTCTTTTTCCAAAATATGTTTTGGGATTTCAAGGAGAGTTTCAGTATATATTAAACACAACTGACACTTTTATAGATAGATATAATATTACCAATATTAAGTAGACAAGGTAGCATATAATTCTGAAATTTTTGCTTTAGGAACTAAAAATATTATTTGATTGCATTGACTTTACTGGATTTAATATATTTAGAAGACTTCTGATTCAAGATGGCTGCTGGACTCTCATATATAATATTTCTTCTTTCACATATCCCATTAATAGCATAAAATAAATTATTAAAGTTTTAGTCAATAGAGACTCTGAAATATCTAAGAAGTTGAGGAAAATGTATAACAAACAATGAATGTAAAATCAGATGAAGAGCAATATCCAAAAATCTGCAATCCCATATAGACTTTAAAGGGGCATTTTCCCAGAAGAATCCCATGGAAGGGATTCAAGACTAGATCTGAAATAGCAAAGACTCAGAGAAGAAGAGAAAGTGCTGACAGGCAACTGGACCACAATCTCCATTCTGCTATGGAAGTTGTTCTTTCCAGGAAAAAATTAAAAGAATCATTCTCTAAGTCAAGTTTCTTTGTACTAACATTTCTCAACGTTTATGTCCATGTGAATCAACTGAAGGTTTCTGGAAGGAGAATGTCTGAATGACCAGGTGTGGAGTGATGCTAGAGGTTGGGTCTTTCTAAGAATTTTCCAGGTGATGCTGATACTGCTCACCAAGGTCTGTACCACAAAGATATACATCAGCAACAACCAACTAGAAGTTATAATAGAAAAAAATCCCTTTCAGAATAACAAAGCCCCAGAGTATCTGGAATGTCTAAAAATAATTTAAAAAAAAAAGAGAGAGATTTAAAACTTTAGCTTTAGTATCGTAAAAGAAAATTTGTATAAATAGAGAGGGAGCAAAATATGCTGATGTGTGGGAAAGAATGCTAATTTTGTTGATAAGACCCTATATCTCTGCATGCAATGACTTGAATCATTTATCCAGGCTTTTAAAAATGCTCTAAATGGTTCTTTGGTGCTACTAAAACAAAGAAAGAGAAAACCCTTAGGGGAAAGAGGGAATGTGTAAGAAATAATTTCCCTCAAAAATTTAATTAGAATATGATTTCTTTCAGGCTATGTGGGTGTTCTGAAAAACTAAGCATTTCCACCCTACATGTAGCTTTCTGGATGCTGATTATCAGTAATCAATATATATCTCAAGAACAGACATGGTACTTAGCAGTATGGCAAAACATTGACTGTGATTCAAAGGATGAATGTGGAATTCACAGAATACTTGTGAAAGGACTTTCATTTCTCTCTTTAGCAACCTATCTGTATCTGGCATTGAAAACTGCAAAGAGAGACTCTACAAATTCAGAAAGTAGAACAGCTTTCAAATTTTGTTAATAAAAATATGGAAAGCCAAGGGCAAGAAGGTAATTTCGGAAGAGAAACATGACCAAGAACCATGACCAGGAGCCATGAAAATCTATGGTGTTATGAATTGAAAGTTTATGTCCCTCCCAAACTCATAGACTGACATCCTAATCCTAGTGTGATGATATTTGGAGGTGGGCCTTTGGGAGATAATTAGCTCATGAAATTAGAATCCCCATGAATGGGACTAAAGACTTTAAAAAATGGACCCTAAAGATCTCTATTATCCTCTTCCTACCATTGGGGGACACAGCAGAAAGTGGACAGTTTATAACATGTTGCAGGGCACTCATGAGTATCTGACCAGGCTGGCACCCTGATCTTGAGCTCCAGAACCAGGAGAAATAAATTTTTGCTGTAGCAGCCTGAACTAAAAAGTATGGGGTCCTACCTGCTTATTCCCCCAGAGGCTGTGAAGAAATTGACATCTGGCCATATTTATGTTTGGATCCTCCTTATCTTTATATCAATAAGCTCCATGTAAAGCAAAGGATTCACAATGAATTATATAACCTATGTTAGTTTGGAAGGACTCCGCTATAAAATCAAAATGTTGTCAGCCACTTCTACTAATCTTTTCCTTCAGTTTATTATAAGTCTAAAACTCAAAGGAAACTGATTTAAACTATCTACTGTGATCACAGGAGACATTTAGAATGGTTCTATATAATTTACAAAGCACTCTTGCACTGTGTGAGTGTGTGTGTATTTTCATTTGATTCATAAAGGCAAAGTCTTTGGAGTTATCTTATGAAGTACTGAGGAGATGTGAGACATTGAAATAGGGACACAATTCTTTTCAAGGGACTTGTTCATTGAGGTAGGAAAGACAAGTACTATGTTTAGTGTCTTTGAGAACGTACTGATTTCTACTCTTGCAACTGAACTGATCTCTCGGTTGCATATGCATTGCTTACTACCTCCATTCACTCCACACTCCAACCCCTATTGCTAAGATTCTCTCCTAAGGACTCCAAGGCAGTTCTCTCTTATAGCTCATATCCTATATGTGTATTTGTGTGTGTGACTCACTTTTCTTTGTCCAGGATGAAATATTTGTGTTGCCTAGGTCATCAGAGAAATATTTCATGATCCGGTATTCCAAAGACTGGTCAGATTAAAGATTTATATATTTTTGTCTTAAATCCATAAAAACACATGTTGGTGGTTGGAAAACAAGTGGTTGTTTATGTCTTGGGCCTCTGTACCTCAGTTTCCTCAAATACTGATGCAAATAACATTACTTCATATAGATGTTGTAAAGATTATAGAAGTATTCACTAAACAAAAGAGTTCATGGTTTGTAAAAAGTGTGTGTAAGTGGTTACAATTATGTAGAGCATAACAGACCAAACTCAGCACTGAGTGTCATAGGTAGAAAAGGTCAGCTGAAATGTCAGATTCACAAAGAGAAGGGGAAAAACATCAAGTGTAATGAGCCCTACAAGCAGCAGTCACTCCCAATTACAGAAGGACAGGTCATAGGGACAGAATTTGACAAATACAAATAACAGAGTGAGCTTATCTACTTACTTCATTGGTGCTGAGACCAATACGTCTGACAGCATACCTTTAACTATGAAGCACACCGTTACACACAACCATCCTTTCAAACACTAATGCGGAATTTAGTACTTATCAAGCTTATTCATGCCTAGAGGCTTTCCACAGTCTTGTTCTTCCCATAAAAAGTCCAGGAATATTTTTCAAAGCAGGTATCCAGCTTCTGCTAATCATTTTACAGTGACTAGAGTATATCATCTCTAAAAGAAAATAAAACACCTTGGGCTTAATGTCAACTGTCACACAATGTTCTCTTCATGTTCCAATGGCAGGTTATTACACCTTGTCCCATCAAACAGTGCACAGCTACTATGGGAATAGATGTTTAAATTCCCAAGCAGAAGCTGAGAACAAGGACATGAGTGTTGTATAATAATAATAATAACAGTTGGACAAGACACCTTAAGGACACACCGAAGAAATTTTTTTCGGATATCAGAAATTACATTATATTGTAATATGGCATCCTTATGTGTCTGGTTCTCTTCCCTCAAATTCATCCATAGAAGTGATGCTAAGCATGAAAATATATGGATCCCTCTTCTCCAATATATGCATCACAATAAATCCAAAATAGTAGGTCATCTGTGTGGGGAAGTAGGTTTAACAAGAAAGGCATTTTCTTTTTGATTTGATGAGCACTTACATCAAAATGCTAAAATGAAATGACTTTGTGTGTGTGTGTGTTTATGTCTAGTTAAAGTTTATAGGGCAGCTGGTCTAGGTTAGAAAGTCTTACAAATTTAATGAGAATATTTATAAAATGTACATATTGGGACAATCTTTTATGGGAATGAGGACTGGTCAAAACGTGGCCCCATGTAAACTTGAAGAGCAATGGAGTTTGGGAACTTACTCCCATGCCTATTCAAGATTAGGGCAAGTTCAGAGCAAAACCAAGGCCAGAAAATTTTTTTCTTTTTTCCAGGAATGCACAGGAGCCTTCATTTTGTGTAAGTGAGCTACTAAAACCAGCATGCATTTGCTTTTTTATTTACCTTTTTCTCTTTCAAATGATTTGATTGATAGCCTTCCCTCATTGTATCTCTTTATTATTCATCTGGCTTGTAGAAGAAAAAAAGATCTTTTGAAAAACAGCTATCTGATTGACAAAATTGACAAAAGAATGCTGTATTTGACATCAGACATTCTATAAAATATGTTAATTTTATGGAAATAACATTTCAGAATTAGGGGACAATATAAAGGAGACCAAGTAACAGATTTGAGCTGAGTGTTTGATGAAACAGGCACACCCCACACATTTTCATTGGTGAGGGTTTGCCCATATTCCACCTTAAAAATGGTTTACTGTATATGCTGGAAGTTAGGACAGAACAGTAGACCCAAAAAGAAAGTGGGTTTGTGGCATCAAGATCCTTATCCAAGAGAGGAAAAAATTAAATTTTGAAATTGCATATCCTACTGCTGTTGTATTATTGGTAATATTTACATATGATCAATAGCCATAGGTAAACTATAGAAACAATAATGAATAGGTTTTCTGCATAAAAAAATTAATTACTGCTATTGAAGTTTTAATAGCTAATGACATTTCTGGATCTTTTTTAAATGTTTATTTATTTATTTTGAGAGAGAGAGAGAGCATGGGAGAAGCAGAACGTATGGTATCTGATCTTCTCTGCCTGACTTATTTCGCTTAGCATGACACCCGCGAGGTCCATCCACTTTGCTACAAATGGCCATATTTCATTCTTTCTCATTGCCATGTAATACTCCATTGTATATATATTCCACATCTTCTTGATCCATTCATCAGTCAATGGACATTTAGGCTCTTTCCATGATTTGGCTATTGTTAAAAGCGCTGCTTTGAACATTGGGGTACACGTGCCCCTATGCATCAGCACTCCTCTATCCCTTGGGATGCCTAGCAGTGCTATTGCTGGGTCATAGGGGAGTTCTATTGTTAAATTTTTGAGAAACTTCTACACTGTTTTCCAGAGCAGCTGCCCAAGTTGACATTCCCACCAACAGTATAGGAGGGTGCCCATTTCTCCACATGCTTGCCAGAATCTATAGTCTCCTGGTTTGTTCATTTTTGCCACTCTGACTGGCATGAGGTAGTATCTCAGTGTGGTTTTGATTTGTATTTCCCTGATGATGAGTGATGCTGAGCATTGTTTCATGGGTCTGTTAGCCATGTCAGATGTTTTCCTGCATCCATTGAAATGATCATAGGGTTTTTATCCTTTCTCTTATTGATATATCACACTGATTGATTTGTGAACATTGAATCACTCTTGAATCCCTGGAATAAATACTTGAGCGTGGTGAATGATTTATTTAGTGTATTGTTGGGTTCAGTTTGCTATTATTTTATTGAGGATTTTTGCATCTATATTCATCAAAGATGTTGGCCTGTAGTTCTCTTACTTTTTAGTTTCTATATCTTATTTTGATACAAGGTAAGGCTGGTCTCATAGAATCAATTTGGAAGTTTTTCCTCCTATTCTATTTTTTGGGATAATTTGAAAAAAACAGGTATTAACTCTTCTTTAAATGTTAGGTAGAATTTGCCTGTGAAGCTCTCTGGTCTTGGACTTTTGTTTGTTGAAAATTTTTTTAAAAATTCTGATTCAGTTTCATTGTTGGGAGTCACTATGTTCAAACTTTCTATTACTTCCTGATTCAGTTTTGAATATGGTTCTAGGAATTTGTCCATTTCTTCTAGGTTTTCCAATTTGTTGGCATAATTTTTTCATAATATTTTCTTACAATCTGCTGTGTTTCTGTGATATTGATTGTTGTTTCTCCTCTTTCATTTCTGATTTAGTTTATTTGAGTCTTCTCTCTTTCTCTCTTTTGATGAATTTGGCTAAAAGTTTATCAATTTTGTTGATCTTTTCAAAGAACCAACACGTGGTTTCATTTTTTAGTTTCTAACTCATTTATTTCTGCTCTAATTTTTATTATTTCCTTCTTTCTACTAATTTTGGGTTTTGTTTTCCTTCTCTTTGCTCCTTTAGGTATAAGATTAAGTTGTTTATTGGAGATTTGGGGTTGGTTTTTTTTTTTTTTTGCTTCTTTACATACGCCTGTATTGCTATAAACTTCTCTCTTAGAAAAGTTGCTCCATTCCAAAAATTTGACCCATTATATTTTCATTTTCATTTTTCTCCATGTAATTTTTAATTTCCTCTTTGATTTCAGATTTATTGACTCTAATTATTTAGTAGTATATTATATAACCTCCATATATTTGTGTTCTTTCCAGATTTTTTCTTATGGTTGATTTCTAGTTTCCTGCGTTGTGGTCAGGAAAGATGCATGGTATGATTTCGATCCATTTGAATTAGTAGAAATTTGTTTTGTGGCCTAATACATAGTCTGTCCTGGAGAATGTTCTATATGCACTTGAGAACAATGTGTATTCTGTTGTTTTATGATCTAAATATATCTGTTAGATCCACTGGTCCAATGTGTCATCCACTGTTTCTTTGCTTTCTGTTTGATCATCTATCTTTTGATGTAAGTGGACTGATAAAATCCCCTACTCTTTTGTATTACTATCACTTACTTCTTTTATGTTCCTTTACCTGCTTTATGTATTTGGGTGCATTCATGTTGGGTCCATAAATATTTATAATTGTTATATCTTCTCGTTGTATTATTCCCTTTATGAAACATATAGTGTCCTACTTTGTCTCTTTTTTAAAAATTTATAATAGTTTATTGTCAAATTGGTTTCCATATAATACCCAGTGCTTCTCCCCGCAAATGCCCCCCTCCATGACCATAACCCCTTCTCCTCTCCCCCTCCCCCTTCAGTCCTCGGTTTGTATTCAGTATTCAATAGTCTCTCATGATTTTTGTCCCTCACTCTCCCCAGCTCTCTTTCCCACTTCCCCTCCCTATGGTCCTCTGTTAGGTTTCTCCTGTTAGATGTGAATGCAAACATATGGTATCTGTCCTTCTCTTACTTATTTCACTTAGCATGACACGCTCAAGGTCCATCCACCTTGCTACAAATGGCCATATTTCATTCTTTCTCATTGCCATATAGTACTCCATTGTATATATATATCCATTGTATGTATATGTCCATCACCTGATGAATGGATATCACATCTTCTTGATCCATTCATCAGGTGATGGACATTTAGGCTCCTTCCATGATTTGGCTATTGTAAAAAGTGACGCTATGAACATTGAGGTATATGTGCCCCTATGCATCAGCACTTCTGTATCCTTTGGGTAAATATCTAGCATTGCTATTGCTGGGTCATAGGGGAGATCTATCGATAGTTTTTTGAGGAACCTCCATACTATTCTCCATAGCGGTTGTACCAGTTTACATTCCTACCAGCAGTATAGGAGGGTGCCCATTTCTCCACATCCTCACCAGCATCTGTAGTCTCCTGGTTTGTTCATTTTAGCCACTCTGACCGGTGTGAGGTGGTAGCTCAGTGTGGTTCTGATTTGTATTTCCCTGATGATGAGTGACGCTGAGCATCATTTCATGTGTCTGTTGGCCATCTGGATGTCCTCTTTGGAGAAGTGTCTGTTCATGTCTTCTGCCCATTTCTTCACTGGATTATTCATCTTTTGGGTATAGACTTTAGTGAGCTCCTTGTAGATCTTGGATACTAGTCCTTTATCTGATACACTATTTGCCACTATCTTTTCCCATTCTGTCGGTTGCCTGCTGGTTTTTTTGATTGTTTCCTTTGCATTGCAGAAGCTTTTTATCTTGATGAGGTCCCAATAGTTCATTTCTGTCCTTGATTCCCTTGCTGTTGGGGATGTGTCCAGGAGGAAATTGCTGTGACTGAGGTCAAGGAGGCTATTTCCTGCTTTCTCCTCTAGGATTTTTATGGTTTTCCTATCTCACATTCAGGTTCTTATCCATTTTGAGTTTATTTTTGTGAATGGTGTAAGAAAGTGGTCTATTTTTATTCTTCTACATGTTACTGTGCAGCTCTCACAACACCACCTGTTGAAGAGGCTGTCTTTTTTCCATTGGATACTTTTTTCTGTTTTGTCAAACAGGCCATACACTTGTGGGTCCAGTTCTGGGCTCTCTATTCTATTCCATTGGTCCATGTGTCTGTGTTTGTGCCAATACCATACTGTCTTGATGATGACATCTTGGTAGTAGAGGATAAAGTCTGGGATTATGATGCCTCCTGTTTTGGTTTTCTCCTTCAATATTACTTTGGCTATTCGGGTTTTTTTTTTTTTGTGGTTCCATAAAATTTTTAAGATAGTTTGTTCTAGCTTTGAGAAGAATGCTGGTGCAACTTTGATGGGGATTGCATTCAATGTGTAAATTGCTTTGGGTAATAATGATGTTTTAACAATGTTTATTCTTCTGATCCATGAGCACGGAATGTTTCTCCATTTCTTTGTGTCTTCTTCAATTTCCTTCATAAGTCTTCTATAGTTTTCAGCATACAGGCCTTTTACATCTTTGGTTAGGTTTACTCCTAAATATTTTATGATTTTTTGTGCAATTATGAATGGGATCAGTTTCTTGATTTCTCTTTCTGTCACTTTGTTTTTGGTGTATAATAATGCAACTGACTTCTGTACATTGACTTTGTATCCTGCAACTTTACTGAATTCATTTATCAGTTCTAGAACGCTTCTGATGGATTCGATCGGGTTTTCCATGTAGAGTTTCATGTCATCTGCGAAAAGGGAAAGTTTGACTTCTTCTTTGCCCATTCTGATGCCTTTTATTTCCTTTTGTTGTCTTATTGCTGATGCTAGGACTTCCAGCACTATGTTAAACAGCAGTAGTGAGGTGGACATCCCTGTTGTGTCCCTGATTTCAGGGGGAAAGCTCCCAGTTTTTCCCCATTGAGGATAACATTGGCTGTGGGCTTTTCATAGATGGCTTTTATGATGTTTAAGTAAGTTCCTTCTATCCTGACTTTCTCGAGGGTTTTTATTAAGAAGGGATGTTGTATTTTGTCAAATGCCTTTTCTGCATCTATCAATAGGATCATATGGTTTTTTCCTTTGGTTTTGTTAATGGGATGTATCACTTTGATGGATTTGCGGATATTAAACCAGCCTTGTAACCAAGGAATAAATCCCACTTGATAATAATGGGTATTTTTGCATCCATATTAATTAAGGATATTGGCCTGTTCTCTCTCTCTCTTTTTTTTTTTTTTTTTTTTGGTTGGATCTCTGCCTGGCTTAGAAATGAAAGTGATATGTACTTTGTAGAATGAGTCCAGTAGTCTTCTTTCCATTTCTATTTTTTGGAATAGCTTCAGAAGGATCGGCGTTAACTCTGCTTTAAATGTCTGGTAGAATTCCCCAGGAGTCCATCCGGCCCTGGGCTTTTATTCATTGGGAGATTTTTGATAACTGATTTGATTTCTTTACTGGTTATGAGTCTCTTCAGATTTTCTATCTCTTACTGTTTGAATTTTGGTAGTGCATGTGTGTTTAGGAATTTCTCCCTTTCTTCTAGATTGTCCAGTTTGTTGGCATATTATTTTTCATAGTAATCTGTGATGATTCCTTGTGTTTCTGAGGGATCTGTTGTAAAAGATCCATTTTTCTTCATGATTTTGTCTATTTGAATGTTCTCTCTTTTTTTTCTGAGGTCCCTACCTAGAGGTTTATCAATTTTGTTTATTTTTTCAAAAAATCCAATTCTTGGTTTCATTGATCTGTTCAATTGTTTTTGTGGATTCTAACTTGTTTAGTTCATCCTTGATCTTTACTATTTCTTATCTTTTGCTGGGTTTTGGGTGCTCTTGCTGCTCCCTTTCTAGTTTCCTTAGGTGCTCTATTAGGTGTTGAGTTTGTGCTTTTTCTAGTTTGTTGAAATAGCCTGGATTGCGCTGAACTTTCTTTTTAAGACTGCCTTTGCCTCATCCCAGAGAGTTTGAATTTTTTTGTTCTCATTTTCATTTGTTTCCGTATATTTTTTAATTTCCTCTCTAATTGCCTGGTTCACCCAATCATTCTATAGTAGGGTAGTTTTTTGTTTTTTGTTTTTTGTTTTTAATTTTATTTACTTTTGAGAGGCAGAGACAGAGTATGAGCAGAGGAGGAGCAGAGAGAGAGGGAGACTTAGAATATGAAGCAGGTTCCAGGCTCTGAGCTGTTAGCCTGGAGCCTGATGTGGGGCTCAAACCCACGCACTGTGAGAGCATGACCTGAGCCTAAGTCTGCTGCTTAACTGACTGAGCCACCCAGGCGCCCCATTAGTAGGGTAATTTTTAACCTCCACATTTTTGAAGGTTTTCCAGTCTTCTTCCTGTGGTTAATTTCAAGTTTCATAGCATTGTGATCTGAAAGTTGCATGGTATGATCTCAATTCTTTTGTGTTTATGGAGGACAGTATTATAACCCAGTATGCGATCAATCTTGGAGAATGTGCCATGTGCACTCGAGAAGAAAGTGAATTCCCTAGCTTCAGGATGCAGAGTTCTAAACATATCTGTTAATTCCATCTGCTCCAGTGTGCCATTTAGGTCCACTGTTTCTTTAGGGGTTTTTTTTGTTTGTTTGTTTGTTTGTTTGTTTTTTGGTCTGGTTGACGTATCCATTTTTGTAAGTGGGGTATTAAAGTCCCCTGCAATTAGCACATTCTTATCAATAAGATTGCTTCTGTATGTGATTGTTTTATATATTTGGGAGCTCCCGAATTTGGCACATAAATGTTTATAATTGTTAGTTCTTCTTAATATAGAGACCCTGTAATTATTATATTATGTCCTTCTTCATCTTTTGTTACTGCCTTTATTTTAAAGTCCAGTTTGTCCAATATAAATATGGCTACTCCAGCTTTCTTTTAGCGTCCAGTTGCAAGATAGATATTACTCCATCCCCTTACTTTCAATCGAAAGGTGTCTTCAGGTCTAAGGTGAGTCTCTTGTAGACAGCAAAGAGATGGATTTTGGTTTTTTATTCATTCTGCTACCCTGTGTCATTTGACTGGAGCATTCAGTCCATTGACATTCAGTGTTATTATTGAAAATGTGGGTTTAGATTCATTGTGTTCTCTGTAGAGTGAATGTTTGTAGTGATGTCTCTAGTATATTTATTCCTCGCTACATTTCCCCCATAGAGTCCCTCTTAAGATTTCTTGTAGGGCTGGGTTGGTGGTGATGAATTCTCTTCACCTTATTTGGGAAAACCTTCATCTCTCCTTCTATTTTGAATGACAGGCTCACTAGATAAAGAATTCTTGGTTGCATATTCTTCCCGTTCATCACATTTCTTGCCATTCCTTTCTGGCCTGCCAAGTTTAGTAGATAGGTCTGTAATCACTCTTATAGGTTTCCCTTTGTATGTTAGGGCCCTTTTATCCCTAGCTGCTTTCAGAATTCTCTCTTTGTCTTTATATTTTGCCAGTTTCTCTATGATATATCATGCTGAAGGTCGGTTTATGTTACGTCTTAGGGGAGTTCGGTATGTCTCTTGAATTTCAATGTCTTTCTCTTTCCCCAGATTGGGGAAATTTTCTGGTATAATTTGGTCCAGCACCCCTTCAAGCACTGTGTCTTTGTCTTCCTCTTCAGGAACTCCTTTGATACAAACATTGTTCCGTTTGATATTGTCACTCAGGTCTCTGATTCTCCTGTCCTGCTCCTGAATCATATTCTCTCTCTTTTTCTCGATCTCCTTTTTTGCTATAACTGTGTCCTCTAATACACCTATTCTCCTCTCTATTTCTTCAATCCGTGCATTGGCAGCCTTCATTTTATTATTCATCTCATTTATAGACTTTTTTTAGCTTGTCACAGCTTTTTTGAAGGTTCCTAGTCTTTGAATCAATATATCTCTGACAGCTTCTATGTTTTTTTTCAAGCTCAGCAATTAATTTTATGACAATCGTTCTAAATTCTTGTTCAGTTATGTTGCTTGTGTCTGTTTTGAGCAGTTCTGTAGCTGTGATTTTTTCCTGGAGTTTCTTTAGAGGAGAGTTCTTTTGTTTCATCATTTTGGCTAGCTTTCTGCCTCTTGTCAGCTATAAAAGTTTGTTCTGCACTGTGCGTCTATTAGTATTCCTCTATAGAAGGAAGCTCTTTGAGTGTCTGGGGTCTGTCGTTTCAGGAGATAGTCTTTAAATGGTGTGTCTCGGTTTCTCTTGTTATGCCTCTAATTAATTTATTTCCCTACTCAGCGATATTTGGGACTTTCCACTATGTGTGCTTTGGGTTGTTTCTTGAGGTAGCCCTGAAAAGGAAAACAGACAGACAATGGCACAGAGATCCCAAGCACACAAATGTACTGGCAGAACAAGTAAAGAAGCAAACCAAAAGGGAAAAGAAAAAAAGGAACAGAAAAGGAAAGAGAGGGGGAAAAAAAAGAGAAAAAAGCAGGCGGGGTTGGAGGGACAGCAAGTCAGAGAGAAAGGACAGTCGTGAGCTCAAAACCTGGGGAGGGGGGAGATGAGGATGAGATAAAGGAAAAACTATCTGGATGATAAGAGTTGATCTGAGCACAGCAGTGCCTAAATGTTGGTCTTTCCCTGACTCCAGGGGGAAAGGGAGAAAAGAAGGCAATACAAAAATAGTAACGAGAAGACGGGGAAAAAAGTAAAAAGTAAAAGTATTAAGAAAAAAATCAGTTAAAGGTAATAAGCAAAAGCACAGCAGCTCTCCAGCGTGGATGGGCATGGCTTGGTGTATGTAGGTCGGGTCTCAGGGGCTGCTCTCTGAGGCCCCGCCTTCGTGGATTCGGGGAGAAGAATGGTGACGGGTGCCCCAAATCCCCTCAGACCATGCATTGCCAGCCTCTCTCTTGAGCCCAATCTTCTTGTGCCTCTAGTGGGTCTAATTGTTTCTGTTTTTTAAGTTCTGCCCAGTTTCTAAATTCTTGCCCCCACACTCAATATTGCCACCACAGTCAAAATCTACAGGTGGCGGCTTTCTGGTCAGGATCGAATAGAAGGATTTTGAAGTCAGTTTTTTCCCCTGGCTCCACCTGAAGTCAGCGAGCTGCCGGGCCTAAGGAAGAACAAGCCCGCTGAGGGAGATGGATTTCTCTCTGTGCTCATCGGCTCTCAGTCCTGGGCGAGGTCTCCCCTCTCCAGAGATTATGCTATGAGTGATTCAGTCTCTACTTCTCTTCCCTTGGTCTCTCCGCTGCCTTGCCCAGGGGTGTTGCGAGGGGCTGCAAAGGTCCATGTGCCTCTGGATACCCGGCTGCCCCACTCGCATGGCTCCCAATGGCTCCCCACAGATCCGGGTGCCTCTGGTCTCAGGGCCACCCCAGGCGTGAAGCTGTCCGCGCGGAGTTGTGCGTCTATGGACACGTGGGTTTCTGAGGGCCCAGCGCCAAGCCTCTGGATGCTTTGTCTTATGCCCGGCGCTCCCTCTCCTAAAGTCTCTGGTCCCAGCTCGCACTCAGTCAGAGAACCATGAGACTGCTGTCAATAAGAAGTCCATGTGCACACAGCTCTGTTTTTGGAGATCAGAAAGCTGTGGCTTTTTAATTCCTCTCTCTTTGATAATTGCAGGTGGACAGATGTAATGGGGCGCCTCACTTCTCCGCCATCTTGTCTCTCCTTTGTCTCTTGTTAGTCTTTGTTTTAAAGTCTAGTTTTTAACTTCCATTTACATGCTAAATTATTTTCTATCCCTTCACTTTCAATCTTCATGTGTCTTAAATTTGAAATTATTCTCTTATAGGCAGCAGATAGATGGGTCTTTCTTTTTTGCTCACTCTGTCACCCTCTGTCTTTTGATTAGAGCATTTAGTCCATTCACATTCAAAGTAATTATTGATAGGTATGCACTTATTGCCATTTAGTTACTTGTTTTATGTTTTTTTCTGTAGTTCTCTATTGCTTTTTTCTCTTACACTTTTCTCTCATGATTTGTTGACTTCTTTAAGTGATATACTTTGATTACTTTCTCTTTATTTTTTCCATATCTTTTACTGGTTTTTGATTTGTGATTGCCATTAGGGTTAAATGTAACAACTTATGAATATACCAGTCTGTATTAAGTTGATATTCACTTAAGTTTGGACCCATTTTTTATTCCTCTCCCCTTTGCGTTTTACGTATATGGTACCATACTTTACACCCTTTTATTTTGTAATCCCTTGACTGATTTTTATAGATATACATATTTTTACTGCCATTGTGCTTCCTACTTTTCTTACTTCTGCTCTGGTGTTTCTTTTCTTCTCAGGACGCCCTTCATATTTCTTATACAGCTGGTTTAGTGGTCATGAATTCCTCTAATTTTTGTTTGGGAAACTATCTCTTCTTCCATTCTGAATGATAGACTTGCTAGATAGGGTATCCTTGGCTGCAGGTTTTTGGGGGGGGGGTTGTTTGTTTTTTCTTTTAGCACTATCATGCCACTCCCTTCTTGCCTGCAAGGTTTCTGCTGCAAAATCAGTTAATAGCCTTGTGGGGTTTCTCTTGTATGTAACTATTTCCTTTTCTCTTGCTACCTCTAAAATTCTCACTTTATCATTGCTTTTTTCCATTTTAACTACTCTATGTCTTAGTGTGAACCTCCTTGGGTTGATTTTATTGTTGGCTGTCTGTGACTCCTGGATCTGAATTTCTGTTTCCTTCCACAGTTTAGGGAAGTTTTCAACTATTATTTCTTCAAGTAAATTTTATGCCCCCCTTTATTTTCCTTTTTTTGGATTCCTATAATGCAGTGTTATTACACTTGATTGTGTCACCAAGTTCCCTATGTCTATTTTCCCTTTTTAGTCTCGTTTTTTCTCTCTCTTGTTCAGCTTGATTGCTTTCCATTACTCTGTCCTCCAGGTCACTGATCCATTCATTTGCTTCCACTAGTCTACTGTTCCCTCTAGTGTGCTTTTAGTTTCAGTTATTGAGTTCTTCATCTCTGATTGGTTCTTTGTTATGTTCTCTGTCTTTGTTAAGAGTCTCACTGAGGTCCTCCACTCTTTTCTCAAGTCCATTGAGTATATTTATGACCATTAATTTAAATTCTTTATCAGGCATATTATTTATCTCTATTTTGTTTAGCTCTCTTGCTGTGATTTTGTCCTTTCCCCCCCCTCATTTAGGATATATTCCTTTGTCTTTTATTTTGTCTAATTCTTTGTTTCTATGTGTAGGAAAGTCAGTTATGTTTTCTGGGCTTGAAAGTAGTGGTCTAATGAGGAAGAGGTCCTATAATGCCCTGCAGTGCAGTATCCCCTGTTCATAAGAGCCTAGTGCCTCAGGGTGTCTTCTATGTGTCTTGCACGTGTCCTGCTTTTGTGACTGAGCTGGGTTTGCCGTCAATCCAGTCTTCTGCAGTGGCTCTTTTTGCCTGTTGTGGGCAGGGTTTGGTCCCTGTATGTTGTTAATGTGCCAGTTAGGGACCACCTTGGTCTTTAGTAAAATAAGACCATGTGTTTGCTAGAGATAAAGTAGCACCAACCTATAGGTTACTTTCCCTGTGTTGTCCACTGAGCTTTTGTTGGTGGACAGGAATTGCGGTGAGACCAAATGTCTGCTCCTAGCCCACTTCTGGATTGCAGTCAGATTGGTGTGCTTTATCTTCTCCTCTCCCTGAGGCAGGAGTCACTTTGGAGTGGTACTGGCTGGTCTCAGGGCTGCTTACACGCTGCCAGGCTTGTGACACCACTTTGGATGAGCTCTGGCCAAGGGAATATTGTAGAGAGTGGATCCACAGAAGTGCACAGGGGCAGAATGTGTGGTGCCAGCTAAGTCCACACTGGTCCACTGCAGAAGGGGACCTACAGTAACCCAAAACTGAGGTCAGCCAGGTTAGAGAGGTACTCCGCAGAAGCACTCAGGGGCAGGATGTGTGATGTTTTGCAAGGTTTGCATTCATCTGCTGTGGGAGGACACTTGGAACTGAAGGCTGGCTGGAGGAGATATGTCTGCAGAACACAGGGGCAGGGTGCATTGTTAGCAAGCTAGGTGGAGGCTGTTTGGTGTTGCACTGGTTCCCACGGATATCCATGTGTCTAGACTGGGAGGGCATGGGAGGAAAATGATGTCTGCCAGCTCCTTTGTTCCTGGAGAAGTCTCCCCACAATCCATGCCTCTCTAGTACATGCTCTGAGATTAGTAAGCAAATCTGCCTCTCGTATACCCCAGGCATTTTTCAAACTGCTGCTTCTATGCTGTTTCTTATGTCTGAGAGGACTCAGTTTCCTCTCACCCTCCTGGCTCTCCCAGAGTTGAGCCCACTGATTTTTAAAGTCTCAAGTGTTAAGCTCTACTGTGTATAAGAACTCATTATATTCAGCCCCTCTGGTTTTCAAACCCAAATGTTATATGTGGATTTGTCTTCTATGTGAAGGTTTCCTGTGCCTGGGGTGCCTGGCATGAAGGTTTATTTCTCTCCCCTCTCCTTCCCTGAGGCGTCCTTCCTTCCCTAAGACAGTCCCACAGCTCCACTCATCTCCTGACCACTTCTCTGTCCTTCCACCCTCTGCTTCTCCATATTTAGCTGTAGAGAGTCTCTTCTGGCAGGAGATGGGTAATTTTCTGTGTTATTCATCCTGATGTGGGTGTTACCTAGTTGAATTCATGGGACAGAGTGAAGCAAAAGTATAAATGGAACTCTCATGAGGCTCAAGGGACGTCAGAAGAGATACAAGACTAGGGGCCCATTTAGCAAGTAGAGAGCAAAAGGAGGAAGGGTGTCCATACAGTGCAGTGGTAAGGTGTGGGAGAAATGGACTGAATGAGGACAGCTACTGAGTTGTCTCTACTGAGTTGTGTGACCCAGCATACTTGCTGTGGGTCTTTATTTCATCATCTAAGAAAAAAAAAAAGAAAAATCCATGGTCTTTAAGATCTCCAATAGTCAAATAACTACTATTTCTTAACTTGAAATCCTTGGAAAAAGGCCTAAAGACATAGATGGGGAAAAATCTTTATTTTTACTAAATCCTAATTGAAATAGAACATTTCCTTCAATTATGACTGTAAGTAACAAACCATAACAATAATGGCAGAAACTATTACTTAGTCATCAATAGAAACCACAGATATTTTCCTATTACATTACAGTTATGGCATATGTCTTTTAATATCATTTACACTCATCACTATTTTAAAATTATGGTAGTAATTAGATGTGCCACTGAATCCTTATTCTGCAATGTGGGTAGATCCATTACAATACATACAATACAAAAATATAGTACTTTATCACAAACTTATCTTTTTAAATTTATATAACTATCTTCCAAAGTTTGTTTTTTAATATATATGTATGAAATACATATTAAAATCCTTTCCTAAGAAACACTTTATGGGGTTCATCAGAATACTCAAAAGATTCATTGCAAGAAACTAACAACAAACACTTGATATAATTTGTGTGTGTGTGTGTGTATGTGTGTGTATGTATATATAATATATATTTACTTAAATATATATATTAAAATCCTTTCTTGAGAAACATTTTATAGGTTTCATTAGAATGCCCAAAAGGTTCATTGCAAGGAAACTAATGACAAACTTGATATAATTTGTACCTTATAATGTGATATGATATGAATAAAACAGGTATCCTTCTAACACAATTGTAAATAATGAAACAAAGAAAAAGAAATTAAAATCTAATTTAATGTCATATACGCTAAACCTTAGATCTCTTTTAAGTTTTCTCACACATTCACCTGAGTGTCTCTGACACCAGGTGCCAAACTGGTACTTAGTCACATATCTTTAAAGTTCCACTTTGTTTTTGAATTACACTAATCTATACATCTCAAAAACTTGAGGAACACACTCTAAGTATCTTGAGAACCAGGCTATGCCATACTTTCATACTTCCTCAGTTGCACTGGCTTCAAAGTCAATTAATGGTTTGTAGAATCCCACAGAGTAAGCTAAACTTACCTCTCAGTTAAGGACAAGGGAGAAAGGGAAATAGCAAAGTCTAAAATACACAATACAACAATTGAAAAAAAAGGCTTTGAAATAGGATACAATTCCCTGAACAGTTTCTCACAGTGCATTTATTCCTATCATAGTGTACGGTTTGAGGGAACTTTGAAGTCCACATTTACAACTGCAACTGTTTGAATGTGGTGCAACAAGATATTCTATGAAATTAGGGTAGATGGATGCATTAGTCTCATGGATACCCAGTGATAGATGAACCATGCATGTTTGGGAGTTCAGAATTAGTTCAAATGATCTTCCAAAATGTTATCTGTTCATCCAGAACTTATCCACACAATCTGAATTTCTTCACCATCCAAAATCCAGTTGACACTCATGTGAGGAATTACTTTCCCATGAGATCTCTCTTTCTACTTTCAGCCAGAAATACTCCACACACTTTCTCAAGGTCACACAGCTGACAGATCCCAAATGGACTGGAAAACAAAAACAGATGAAAAAGTAAATAGCAATAAATTCAATGTGGAATCTAGTTATGGAGAATTAACTTTCTATGTGAATACTGCTGGTGTCTATTAACATCAGTGATGGATGCTACAGGTGTGATTACTTTAATGTGCTAGTACTGGAGAATAATAGTGCCTTACTCATTCTCATTGCATTGTCTAAAATGTAGATTCTACCATGAAACAGCAAAATGGGAGAGGTAGAGAGGTATGAAGAAAGAGCTGCAAAAGTGACTAAGGCCTAAGGATGTAAATTTAGAAGGAAAGATTCAGAGAACAAGGAAGAAAAAGAAAGAGATGAAAAAATATCCCAGGCAAGGATAGAGATCAACTGTGGTTCACTTACTCTGAGATCAAAACCAAAGGAAAACAGTGTAGCCTATCTAAGAAAAATACTTCAACTTGTTCAGTTTCAAGGGGAATTACTATGGGAAAGTGTGTAATCTCCTCTCTGAAAATCTTAAAGTATTATTCCCATCATTCCAATGTCTCTGTCTTTATTTAACAAGAGGGACAATAAGACATTGTCAAGCTTTTTTCCTATTAATGAATCTTGATAATCTCTGCATTATCCTATGATAAGAAAAAAATGCAGTCATCAAGAAACTGCTTATAGAAATTGTCATGTTCAAAGAGGTATTCTATTGAGAAATCATGATATATAATGTGCATCCCCACTAGTAATGGCTGGAAGCTTTTGCACCACGAAAGGGAGAAAATGCCCCCCCCAATCATTACTCAGATCCACATTCCAATTTCCTAAAGTCGTGCAAAACTTTTAGTTTTACTATAAAATATGATATGCCCTCCATATGCCTGCCTTATTGAGAGACTTTAAAATGACATTGGAGTTGTGATACAGCAGTGATAGGTAATGTTCTTCTTTTACCCAAATGTCTATGAGCATCTTCATATTTCATATCCCCACTGCTCTTCCATTGATTTTTCCATTGATTCTGGTCAAAAAACCTATGAGGAATTTTGTATCCTCAGGTAAATACCTAGTAGTGCAATTGCTGAGTCATAGGGTAGTTCAATTTTTTTTTTTGAGAGAGAGAGAGAGACAGTGCGAGCAGGGGAGGGTCAGAGAGAGGAGGAGACACAGAATCTGAAGGAGGCTCCAGGCTCTGAGCTACCTGTCAGCACAGAGCCCAATGCGAGGCTTGAACCCACGAACCGCTGAGATCATGACCTGAGCTGAAGCCGGCCACTTAACCCACTGAGCCACCAAGGTGCCCTGGGTAGTTCTATTTTTAATATTTTGAGGAACCTCCATACTGTCTTCCACAATGGTTGCACGAATTTGTATTTCCACTAACAGTGAAAGAGAGTTCTTTCTCTGCATCCTCACCCAAACCTTGTAGTTTCCTATGTTGTTAATTCACCCTGGTGTTTATAGCAGCATTAACAATAGCCAAATATGGAAGAGCCCAAGTATCCATCCACTGATGAATAGATAAAGAAAATGTGGTATCCGTATGCAATAAAATATTATTCAGCCATAAAAAGAATTAAAATCCATGTCATTGCAGATGGAGGTAGAGAGTATTACTATGCTAAGTAAAATAAGTCAGAGAAAGACAAATACCATATGATTTCACTTATTTGTGAAGTTTAAGAAAGAAAACAAATGAACATAGCAGAGAAAAGAAAGAGAGACAAGCCAAGAAACGGACTTTCAACTACAGAGAACAAATTGATAGTTACTGGAGGGGAGTTAGGCAGGGGGAATGTTAAATAGGTGATCGGCATTAAAGAGGGCACTTGTGATGAGGACCAGGTATTGTTTGTAAGTGATGAATCACTAAATTCTACACCTGAAACTAATATTGCACTCTATGTTAACTAGCTGGAATTTAAATAAAAAACTTGGGGAGGGGAGGAAAAAATTAAGTAAAATTCTTATCTAACAATATAATAATAATAACAACAATAACTATGAGGAAGCAACAGGTCTTATTTCCAGGTCAAAAGGTAGAAGATGAGGTGTAATTTCTTCCTGTCTCTCTTTGATGTAGCTGTGATTCCCATAGGGCCCAAGTGCTAAGAAGCTAATTCAGAGAGGGATGCATATTGGATCAAGTTATTGTCACAGCTGTACTGTTCTTGGTGTGGACAATAAATGGAAGAGTTTAAGCATTGCCCATCTGTCCTAATAGTTTTGATAGTGCTCTAGATAATAGTTGAGAGAAAACATTTCTACTGGACTCTCAATTCTCACAGTAGTCAACCTTGAAAAGCATCACAGTGTTTTGACCAAGGGCAAGGAGCTGCTTTTTTATCAGTTCATGGGAACTTGAAATCATCTATCAATCATAGCCCTATGCCAATTACACCAACCACAGATGTATAACTATATCACGTGATATATTCAAATACTTACAAGAAGTGGGTCCATATTAAAACACACACATATATACACATTCCTAAATTTACCTAGTATTAAGGAAATAGCAATGCTATTCATAAATATTTATCATTTTTCTACATATGGGCTGTATAAATTTACACACATAATTTACACACAGAATTAGAGTGTATGTGTGTACACACAATCATTAGTTAAACACAGAATTAGGGTGTATATGTGTACACACAGTCATTAGTTAGAGATTCTATTACATTATATAGCAATCATATGTATGGACCTTACTATGGAATTAAAAGAATGGAATTTTTTGGCCATAATGGAAAAAATATTTAAGCTTTTTGAGCCTTATTTTTCTGGAATAAATAATATCTAGGGAACTGGGAAGCACTAAGACTCTGCTTACACAAATTAACATGCACATAGAGTTTTTTAAACAAAGTGCTCATCACCACCATTTTACCTCTTTGCTTCTCACAATTTCTTGAGGTGGAGATCTTTATTCTCACTTTATAACAGAGAAAATAAAGTTTGCACAGCAAGAAAAGATGAAATTAAACTTAGATTTCCATCCTTTATTTAGGCTGTACATCCACCAAGCACTAAAATGTTTCCTTATCGTGTCGTCTGGATCTTAATTGAAGGTCACGGAGGGTCAAGAAGAAATAAGGTAAATAGAGGCATGCTCAAATAAGACTTGATGAATTGACTATTTGAGGATACAGTGTGGTTAAAGGAAGCCACAGGGATGGTAAAGCATTCAGGAGCTCAAAAGAACAGGGAAGACTTGACAACTATTAGACAGAAAGGGACAAAGGAGGAAAGCAGTCATAGGGACCCAGCAAAAACCTTTAGCTGTAAAGAGGACTGTCCCATATCACTTGAGGTCCTCAATAAGAGAATGACACCACCAACCTGTATTTTCTTCTCATTTAAGAGTCCTTGCTTGTGGATTGCATTGACCAACCCCAACTAAGGCCAGAAAGCAAGGAAACCTCATTTATGCAATCTATTCATGTCACAGACTAAGGGTGGAGAAGGAGAGGGACAGTGGACCTGGAAAGCCAGAGAGATTATCCAGCCCATGTGCCAATCACTTCTACAGCTGGAGAAGCCACTGGACTACCTGCATTGGAAAGAAACTTATAATACTGTTAAAAATGGAACTGAGGGGCACCTGGGTGGCTCAGTCAGTTAAGTGTCCAGCTTCAGCTCTGGTCATGATCTCACGGTTCATGGATTCGAGCCCCACATCAGGCTCTCTGCTGATAGCTAGCTCAGAGCCTGGAGCCTGTCTTGGATTCTGTGTCTCCCTCTCTCTCTGACCCTCCTTTGCTCACGCTCTCTCTCTCTCTCTCTCTCTCTCTCTCTCTCTCTCTAAAAAAAAAATAACTCATTTTAAAAAATGGAATTGAGTCAGGGATAAGCCATTTCCTAGGCAAGGGGTTTTCCCATCTTAGTCAGAGACAGCTGAGTGTGAAAGAGAACACTTCTGAATGTGAGCAGGTGTGTGTTCCGATGAGGACAGGGATATGAGTCAAGAAAAACAGCTGAATAAAAGAAAAATGATGAAGAAGGCGGTAACATATTGAAGCAGAGTTTGGCTGCATGATGTGGAAAGGACAGACTGGTGACTGCCACCATCATAACAGAATGACTGCTGGAGATACGACCTTGTTAATCATCAAGCACAAATACTTTTTTCTTTAATTGTTATTCACAGCTTTGTGGCAAAACAAGTCTATTAACCTTAGTGGGACATCTAGCTTTGTAAACAAGAATGAATTCTGAGGGAATGAACTGAATGAATATAGTTAAGATAGAGGTGGGCAAAAATTCTGTGTTACTCACATTGGCTCTTTTCTTTAATACAGCCCTATTCTGTTTGCATGAGTATATCATGAGATCAAAGATCTTGTTTAAAAAGCAGGAAAAGACCCATAAATTCAGAGAACAAACTGATGGTTGCCAGAGGGGAGGGGCTGGGAGGATGGGCAAAATGTGTGAAGGGAAGAGGGAGGAGGTACAGGCTCCATTATGGAATGATTAAGTCAAAGGGCTGAAAGGTACAGCATAGGAAATATAGTCAATGGTACTATAAGAGCCTTGTATGGTGACAGATGGTAGCTGCCCTTGTGAGTATAACGTCACTGTGTTGTACATTTAAAACCACTGTAACATTATACATTATGTGTTGACTACACTTCAATTAAAACAGAACTATTGAGGAAAAAAAGTCATTCTCTTTCCTCCTAGCAACAACAAAAAAT
The DNA here is from genome assembly GCF_006229205.1 of Suricata suricatta. Lineage (NCBI taxonomy): Eukaryota > Metazoa > Chordata > Mammalia > Carnivora > Herpestidae > Suricata > Suricata suricatta. The sequence continues at coordinate 74,174,023 of NC_043711.1, read as the reverse complement.
CTTGTTAGAGAGAGAGAAGGAGAGACTGAAAGAGATAGAGGATATGCCTTCAGCAAAAATGTGAGGAATATAAAGATGAATATACGCGTTGACTTCGTTGCATACTACCAAACTACCAGTGGAAAATCTGACAGCAATTACTTGATCACACACTTAAGCACCTCCAGAACAGAATCAATTTGAACTAAGCCAAAAGTTTAATCCAGGCTAGGGCTAGTTCTGGGTGCCTAGGCCTTTGCCTTTAAAAACTGACTACTTTATACCTCTTTGTTACATCAAAAACAAATCACCATACATGCTTGCAAGTTCTGTGGTAGTGCAAATGTTAGTCCAAACATTTACCTCTTCATCTAAATCATGTTAAAATGATCAGAATTTTGTCAGCCATCTCAAATCCTGCAGACTACCTAACACATCATATGTTCTTCAAAACACTGATGGGCATTCTCTTAATGGCTGGTGACTTTACTTGTAGTTGTGATCCTCTTCTTCCTCTTCCTCCTTCTTTTTCTTTTTTTCTTTCTTTTCTACTTTATTCTTTTTTTTTTTTTATCCCCTTTCTTCCTTCCTTTCTTTCTTTTTTGGTAAAACTCTGGGAAGGTACAACTTTCAAGAGTTTAATTTAACCAGAGAGCTTTCTTTCTCATGTCAATGTCTTCAGCCATCCTTTGCGAGAAGGAAAGAGTTTTGAATCCTGGCACACTCAGAAGAGCCACAGATGGAAGAGTTAGAAAGGAAGTGCTGAAAATGAGTCCCATTCCCAGCTTGGTTAATGGTTTGTTGAGTGTTGTAGCAGCAGCCCCTGCAAGGCAGACTTTACAACCCAGAAGTAAGGTTCAACCTTTAGACATATTTGCTTAGCACAAAGAGTGTTTTAAAATAACTGTACCTTGGTCAATTACTATAAACATTGGGCAGCTTCACACCAAACCCTCATTGCCAGCTTTTCTTGATAAGTTAGTAGATTTGGCAGAAGTGGGCCAGCATTCCTGATATAGAAACCCTGGGAGAAATTTAGGTTGCTGTACTTCCTATTTATTTTTAATTTTTAATTTGTTTAATGTTTATTTTTGAGACAGAAGAGAGACAGCATGAGGGAGAGACAGAGAGACAGAGAGAGAGAGAGAGACAGAGAGAGAGAGAGAATCTGAAGCAAGCTCCACGTTCTTAGTTGTCAGCACAGAGCCCAATGCAGGGCTTGAACCCATGAACCATGAGATCATGACCCGAGCTGAGGTCAGAAACTCAACTTACTAAGCCACCTCAGCGCCCCTGATGTACTTTCTAGATGGTGCATCTTCTGTCCTTCACTATATTCCCAGTCCTTCCATAGTAATGGTCTTATTCTGTTTAGGTTCAGTTCTATATCCTGCCTGACACCTAATGACAATTTATTTTGTTGACAGTGATTAATTAGTCTGTTAAAATGTGTGATGTTTAGTGTATCATAATCACATATAATATTATGGACATACTTATGCTTTTAGGGAATCCATACAGGGTTCTGCATAGAGAATCCACACCAGAGCTGTTTAAGATTCCATGAAGACTTAAGTAACAAATTGCAGTGTTAACAATCTCAATGATCTACAGAGGAAAAGGCAGGCACAGTGGCCTCAGTTAATTGTTGTTTTTTTTATTTTAATTTTTTACTAATACTTGTTTTGTTCAGTATACCACTGAAGTAATCTGAACATGGCGTTCCCTTTGAAACCAATGGATGATCCAAGGATAGATGAATTTATGTGTGAAGTGGGCCAGTTTTTCCCTCTGTAAGCGCTATTACCAAATATTGTTTTCTGTTCCCAAATAATTGCTACCAATTAAGCATCAAGCTGACAATAGCCATTTGGCTGTCATTTGCTTTCCAGAATCATCTGGCACTGTGTTTGTTCATTGTGTCTGGGTGTTCCTGTCACCCCGACATGGAGGCCAGCCTGAACATTGCACAATGCAAATTGAGGAAGTAAAAGAACCTCTACTTAAACTAGTCCATTCAGATTTATCCTTAACCATTCTGGCTATTTGGAAGGATTTTCCATGGCCTGGGATCTCTTTGCTTGGACTTGACCACTGGCCAGGATTGCATGACTGCCCTGAAAAATAAATTTCATTTCTCTATCAGTAGCCACATGATAGGCTATCAAAAGTTCTGAACCTTTTTTGGTGCCATGGCCCCATGCCATTGGTTAACTATCTCAGAATAATTTTTTTAATGAGTGAAATGAAGTACATAGAATTACAACATTATAGAAACAATTATACTGAAATATAGAAACAATTATACTGAAATATAGTCATCAAGATATTAAAATGTGATATATATGCTTATTTATGAGTTCACTGAATACAAGCATTTTAAATATATTATCATAATTATCATAATTTCAAGGTCTGGGTGGGCTGAAGTAATCCTCAGAGATAGATGCAGCAACCTTTCTATGGTTTGACAGAATCAGAGGTCCTCTTAATATGCACTTTGCTATCTATGTTAAAATAGTTGAAGGATGTGCTTAAATTTCAGTTAGATTCTAGCAAAAATAAAGGTGTAACTTTTTTCTATTCGGGTTCATAGAACCCTTGAATTCCTTTTGCAGACTTTTCAGGGTCCATGTACCCCAGGTTAAGAATAGTCCAGCCAAGGTTAATGCAGTAAAAATTAAACACTTCTGTTGACAGGTTCACTTTGGTGTGAACAGAAGATGGATGTGGGGTAATTTTGGAAAACAGCTCAATCCACTGAGCCATCTAGGGGATTAAACATATATTAAATATATTAAACTATATTATTAAACTATAATACTGAGCATCCTACTATCTATTAAAGCAAAGACAAAGAATTGCTTAAACTTATCATTTCCCAGTTAGTTGACTAATCTTCCTTCCACTGAACTGGCCAATGTCTTGGTCTCAAAAAAATAGTCATAAGCCTGGCTTTCTAAATAGGCTCACCAACTGGCTTACAGAATTGGTACTGACCTGGCGACAGATCGAACAAGGCTCCATCTGTCCTGCAAGCAGTCTTCATGTGTTCATGAATGGCTGACACACTGTAGTGATATCAATGTTCATTAGTGCTCTTCACCTGATTTGGGAGACAAGTAATTATGAACAGGAACCACAGCTGGTCATTCCCTCTAGCCTCATTCCCTAGATGGCTCAGAGGATTGAGCTGTTTTCCAAAATCTACCGTGTCTGAGCTTTCTCTTAGCTACTGCCAGATGACTCGTGACACACAGGGGGTAAGGTGAAGTGGCAGGGAGAATCCTGGTAGAAGAGCAGGACTTTTTTTTTTTTAATTATGTATTCAGAGAAAGCTCACAAGCAAGTTGGGGATGGGCAGAGAGAGGGAGAGAGAATTCCACACTGTCAGTGTGGAGCCTGATGTGGGGCTTGATTCCACGAACCTGGAGATCATGACCTAAGCTGAAATCGAGTCAGGCGCTCAACCACTGAGCCACCCATACGCCCCCAGAGAGCAGTACTTTTTATTTTGCTTTAACCCATACAAATAAATTATACACTACTTAATAGCCCATGAAAGAATTAGAAACCCTTTATGGAAAAGAAGAAACCTAAATAGGTGTTTTTGAATAAGAATCTCTCAAACAAAACATTTTTAGAACAGTTACTCACCATATCACAGCATTCAACAAATGTTTATTTATTTTTTCAATAATAACAACAACTTGTTAAAATGCTGTTCAACCAATCTGAAAGCTGAGCCCAGGAGGAAGGGGATGCTTGTCATTGCCTTCTCTCCTTTCCAGCCACCACAAATATTATGCTCTTGCTATTTTGTTTAGCTTGGGCCAAATTCACTTCATAGAGTAACAGGGAGAGAGAGTTGGGTCCATTAAGAATAAACTTCAAAAACCCTTTGGCTTTGGGGCTTTCTTGTGTTATTCCACCTCAAACCCAGAGGATATGAAAGATGGGAAGATTAGCTAGGGTTTTGCCCTGGCTGTTCTTTTACTGAATGGCTTCAGAAATGCCAATTGAAATAATTATCAAGCCATTATGATGATTTGCATTAAAAATGGTAACTTAAGCAAGCATTCCCTGGGCTTGGAGGAGGGCAGTTGAGGGGTAGCAATTAATGTTATAAAAGGCCCATTGAAGCCATACTAGCTTTCTGGCTTTAGGAGGATTATTGCACAGTAGTTCACAAAAAGGTTATTCTTCCAGCTCTATTTATACTCACAGTACTTACAGTGCATGCTCCCAGCGCACCCATTCCTGGTATTGATTTGTGCCTGTGCCCAAATTATCATCTGGCACAGACAAGGCAGCAGCTTCTGGAGATGATGATGCAATGCTTGGAGCATGGCAGAACAAAGAAAGGGGCTCTTATCAACACTTCCCTTTGCTGTTTAAGTGAAAATACTGGAGTACACGTACCATTTCCTACTCCCTACCCCCTTAACTGTCTCATAAAGCCAATAGCTTACCCTGGATCTCCTTTCAGAGACTCCTTAAAAGTACAAGGTAGAATATTATGAGGTCAAATTCTCATCAAACTCACCACTTTTCTAGGTGAGGGAGCTAGTTACCTTATAAAGGATGCCATCTTTGGTTTGTAAACATCACAGACTCTAAAGGACCTGGTGGAGGAGAGGAGAGTGTAGTGTCTGACAACTGCCAGTGCTATAGATGGCAATTTTGAAAGTTATAGGGGGAGGGACACAGCCTATATGCAGGACCATGAAGCCCTGGAAGTCGTCTCACAGGTGACGGGGTTCAAGACATGCTACTCTAAAATTCTACACCTTGGAATATTGACCATTTCAAGCTGAAGGAATCTGAGAAGTGGCATGTACAGAAATGACTTTCTGACCTTCCCCTGAAGCAGTTCATAAAACTCTCATGTGAGAAGTACCCTCCCTATATCTAGAGGAAGGTGGCATCCTTATCTCTGAAGACTAAGGGGAATAGAAATCAGAATGAGCAGACCTTGCTAAATTTCCCCATTTACTACACTCACCTCAGACTCTTTGCCCTATCCTATCTTTCTGAGACTTTCCACTCATCTTAGAACCTCCCCTAAAAACACAGGTTTAACCATATTTGAGTCTTCATTTCCTTATGAAGCCTTCCATGTCATGTAAAACTTATATTAAATAAATCTGTATGCTTTTCTCCTGTTAATCTGCCTTTGTCAGTTTAATTTTCAGACCTAGCCAGGGACCCTGAGAAGGCCAGAGAGAACTTTCTTTTCCCCTACACAGGCAATGGCTTAAACATTTGTTGAAGGTAACCAAAGTTATAACATGGAGCAGTTCAACCTAATTGACACCACCAAGTTCTCAAACTTTAGTGTGCCCCAGTTTGTCCAAGGAGATGGATAAAAATGTGGATATGTACACTCATCCCCACAGTGTGATTTAACAAATCTTTTGTGGACCCAAGGATCTGTACTTTTAATAAAGCACATGGGTAATTCTGATGCAGGTAGAAGAATGAACATTACCTTAAGAGTTAGCTGGAATACAATAATTTTTGGACATTGCATAACAAACCTAAAGAAAAAGGCACAAATTAGAAGTGTACAGCTCAATGAATTCTCAAAAAACAAACCTTTCTGCTATATAGCAGCCATATAAAGAAGAATGGTACAAGCACCTCAGAAAGCCACTTTATGCTCACTTCTAGCAATTGCCCCCACCAGCAGTATCCTGACTTCTTCTAATACCACAGATTCCTCTTCTTAACTGTTTCTGAACTTCACATAAATGAAACCAGAAAGGACTTTTTACATATTCTTTTGCTCAACATTATATTTGTGAAATTTATCCACAAGTTGGGTGTAGTTACAAATCATCACTTCCTGTCTTATTAAAATATATATTCTCAACATTTGTTTTTTGATAGGTAGATCTTACACCTCTGTGAGTACTTGAGAGGTTTTTGAAATATTATTTTAAATTTTTTTGATATTGTTATTTTTTTCTTCCAGTAATGAGTCATTTATTTAGTTGATCCCAGCTGTTGAACACAGAACTCCCTTGAGATATGCCAAGATTAATTTTTAGGCATTTATTGTTTTATTAAATCTTCTGCTGAAACAAATACTTAAAACATGATGAAGTAGGAAGTAGTATAGAAGAGATTTAAGGAAATAGGTGCGTATGAAGGAAATGTCTGTGTTTAGATGGTTTTTTTCTAAGTTCACACCTCAGATTGCTCTGTAAAGGAAAGTGCCTTTTCCTTTAAATTCCAAGTAGCTTTAGATAGCAGTTTTCAAAACACAGGGCCTATTTTTGTTTTTTTCACTTCCATTTTACACTACTATCTCTTGGCCCAATTTCTTATGGTGTGTTTATGTATCTCACAGTGGAAATTAAAAGTAGAAAACAAAAGCATTCAGTTAAATATCAGTCCAATCATAATACACCAGTACTTGAAGGGATCTTGGTAGACAGCAAAAATGGCCAAGATGTCACACACACACACACACAACCCCCCTTATAATCCTGTTTTTGTCATGTAAACTTATAGGGCCCTCCCAACTTGAATCTGCTGGCAGCCATGTGACTTGATTTGACCACAAATATGACACAAGAGGAGTCTGGAATAGCACTTGTGAAACTAGGGTTCCTTCCTTTTTCTCTCTTTTGCCTCTGCCATCACCCAGGCTAATCTGCTTTAGGATGAGAGACATGAGGGGCCGACCCGAGTCAGCTCAGTTCCCTCAGCCAAAACCAGCCTAGTCTAGATGACAGCCATGATCCCCAGCCAAGATCGGCAGTACTACCCAGCTGTCTTTCTGTGTGTGAACAGCATACCACTAAGGCGTTGTGTGGTAACTTATTCATTACTGAGGTAATAAATAACTGATACAGGATATTTAAAGTAATTCTGACTGCCCTCTCTTTTTTTTTTTAACACAGATTTAGTCAATTAAGTAAACTTTCCTTGAATATTGGAATGGACTTTCCAGGTCTTTGTCTAAATAGCTGTGCAGCTATGGACAAGTCACAACCTCTTCCTGTTTTGTTTTGTCACCCTCTGTAAAATCAGGTACCTTCCCTAATTCTGATTGATCATCGACAGGATCATCTAAAATGTATATTATTATGGTAAATTTTGGTTTACTTATTTTTGAATTTTAAAATAAATTTTTGAGAGAGAGAGAAGGAATGTCAGCACAGAGGTGGGGCTTGAACTCATGAACCATGAGATCATGACCTGAGCTGAAATTAAGGGTCAGTTGCTTAACCAACTGAGCCACCCAGGTGCCCCTGTTATGGCAAATTTTGACCAGCTAGGAAACTGGTAAAAATTCAGCTGTGAAAAGCCTTAGGCTTGGAATCTCTGAGGGCAAGAAATGTATTGTTTGGTATATAACATGTTCTCAGCAGCAAATAAATAAGTGAAAAACTGCTTGTCCAGATCCCAAGTGGTAGGACTTTAACAGAGGCTATTATTAGCATATAGATAGCTAAATCTTTACCATTTAAAAATAAAAGAAAATAGACAGCCAGGCCACCTGGAAGATCATTTTGTTGTAGAGAAATATGGAAGAATGTGGAAGGATTGGCAACACACATAAACATAGCCTTCTTGAGAGAATTAACACTTTAGGGAACACCTAGAAAAGTAAGGGTTGGGTGGAATGCAAATTACAATAAACACTACATTGTTGTGATTTAAATAACAGATTTAAATAAAATAATTCTTTTATAAGATGAAACAGTTACAATTTTATCAGTACAGTAAAGGTGTCTGGCATGTACACTAAATTATATTCTTCTACTGGTACTTTATACCCAGTGACAGCATATTGGTACAATCTTAATATTTACTCTTATGAAACTTGCTCTTTTATACTTAAAATATGGCATAGATGCATTTTTATATCAGAACATATAAATCTACTTTATTCCTTTTAACTTTTGACAAGTATTTTGTAGTAAGAATCTACCATTCTTTCATTTGTTCATTAAGGAACAATTTATTAAACATCTATTAGGTGCCAGGTATGGTTCTAGATGCTAGGAATAAAAATCAGATATTCCATCTTTAAGGTTTTATTTTGGGGAGGAGTGGGGACCAATAATAAGCAAACACTCAGTATAATTTCTGATAATGGCAATTCTTATGAAGCTATAAAAGATGGGCTAGGAAGCCACAGGTAGGTGGAAAGGTCCTCAACATCACCAAGCATCAATGAACGTAAGTCAAAACCACGGGGGTGCCTGGGTGGCTCACTCAATTCAGTTAAGGATCTGACTCTTGATTTCCACTCAGGTCATGATGTCACTGTCCATGATATGGAGCCCTGCAGCCCGCTCTTCCCTGACAGCGCAGAGCCTGCCTGGGATTCTCTCTTCCCTTTCTCTCTACCCTTCCCCACCTTGCATGCTCACGTTCTCTCTCTGTCTGTCTCCCTCTCTCACACACACACACAGAAAATAAATAGTTAAAAATAATCAGTCAAAACCACAAGAGGTATCACCTGACACCTGTTAGCATGGCTACTATCTAAAAGATAAGAAATAACAAGTGCTGGCAAAGGTATGGAAAAAAGAGACCCCTCGTGCACAGTAGACAGGCATATAAATTGGTACAGCCACTACAGAAAACAGTATGGAAATTCCATAAAACATTAAAAATAGAAATACAATATAATTCAGCAGTTCCACTTCTGGGTATTTATCCAAAGAAAATGAAGACATGTTTCCAAGACACGGAAACAACCTAAGTGTTATACATATATTATTTATTATTATATGTAATATTATATATTATTAAATATATGTTTATTATTCAGCCATATATATGTAATATATCCATAAAGAAGAATGAAATCTTGCCAGTTGTGACAACACAGACGGTGGACCTCAAGGGCATTCTGCTAAGTGAAGTAAGTCAGACAAACAAGTATCATATGATCTCTTTTACATGTAGAATCTAAAAAAGCAAAAAAACAAAGAAAAACATGCTTGTGGATACAGAGAAACAGATAGGTAGTTGCCAGAGATAGGGGGCAGGGAGTGAGTGAAATGGGTGGAAAAAGACAAAAGGTACAATGTACCATGTGACAGCTATAGTTAGTAATCCTGTAGTTACATATTTGAAAGTTGCTGAGAGTAGATCTTAAAAGTTCTCATCACAAGAAAAGAAATCCTGTAACTTTGTATGGTGACAGATGTTAACTAGATTTATTGTGGTGATCATTTCACAATATTTACAAATATTGAGTCATCTATACTTTAATATAATGTCATATGTTGGTTATATCTCAATAATAACAATAAAAAATGGTCCAGGGAATAGGAGGTTTGCAGGATTTGTTGGGTTATTTGGTAAAGGGGATTAGGAGTGACTGGATGAGGATGACATTTGAGCAAGACATGAATGATGTAATGGAGAGTGAGATGCAACAGTCTCAAGGCAAAGCATTGCTGATGGTGGGAACGAATAATCTGAGCTCCCCATAATATGCCAGGCCACTAAGTGCTATGTATTAGCTCCTGTAATCCTCACCATGTCTCTGTGGAGGAGGTACTACCCTTACTCTCCGCCTCATCCCCTCTTTTCAAATGAGGAAACAGAAGCTTAGCCAGGTAACCAGGCTGCCAAGCACGTGAGGGAGCTGACATTGAAACCCCAGCAACCTGGTTTTGCCTCAGTGCTCCTAAGCCTCACTGTTATACTGCCTCCAGCGCTAAGTGAGGTCCAACCTGGCCTGGTCAGGGCCAGTGTGACTGGACCACAATTAGCAGCAGGGACTCCCTCTAAAAAGGAAAATTCTTTTAATTTATAAAAAGTCACCCAAAACCCTTAACCTCCACTTTATACTTCACTCCCCTGCTCCTGACTTGTAACGATTCCATGCTGATAGACTGGCAGCCCTCCTTGACAAAAATCAAAAGAGCTATTTTATTTTAAAGAAATTGATCTTTCCTCAGCATCCCAGGATGCCTGCCAATTTATCAAATACAGTGGGTACGATGTAAACCACCGGGGGAATGTTAGGTGGTTAGATGCTTATTCTTGTTCCTCACCCAAGTTGCTGTTCCCAGAAAAGAATCTATAAATATGTTGATTTTCAACCGTACTAAAATCTTGGTGGTAGGGAACTATTAGTGAAACTTCAGTAGTCCTTGATCCAAGGATTGGATTGTACATTGTGCATTGCCAGTACATTTGCTGGTGGCTTGATGCTGAAAGTGCAAGTTTCCAAATCCCCAGAAACTGTTAAGAAACAGTGCCTCTTCTAGAAGATACTACAATAATTTTTATTATTCATTCTTCTGGGATGAGTCTGCATGAGGTTCAGGGGAGGAAAGAAGACATTTTGCTAATGTATGAGCCACGATCTAGGAAACAAGAGCCACCCCATCACCAAGTTATTTAGGACCCTCTGGAATCAGAGGACTCCAGGTTAGAATCATAATGTGCAAAATGACCCCTCCACCGAGTCCCTAGGTAGGAAGCGGTATTCCTTCTTCTGATGGTAATGCAATTTCAAGCTTCTATATGGAGAGAATTATTTTCCCTAAAAACATGATAAATATCTCTGCTGATAGTCAGTGTTTCCATGATAAATTCCTTCCAGAATTTCTGCCTTCCTCATTGTTTAGAACTCTACTGGTTTGACCTCTTAAATAATTTTGCCTCCACTATCTTTATGACAAGCATATTACAAAAATACATCATTTCACTGTGTTAATGTTGTAATGCATATTTTTGAAAATGCTTTTTTGTATTTTTCGAAATGTTTCTTATGGATGGGTCATGGAGCATGCACATTATTTTTTAATTTAATAATGCCAAATTCCCTTTGATAAAGACTTTGACTTCTAGTCATATCATCATTATAAAATACTTGCTATTTCTCCAGTGATCAAAATTATGCAGAAAATCATTACTAAGTGTTAGTGCAGTTGCACAATTTTTTGTATCCAGATTAGCCATTTATAGTTCTTCTGTAAATTGCTTATATATATTTTACTCAGTTATTAGAGAACTTGTCTACAAAACCAATAAGGCATTAGGCTTTTATTAGGAAATAATTGACTATATTTTTAATTTCTTGTATGGTTATTAATGTATCAATATTTTCTATGCTAGTTTCTAAAGACGGCACTTTTTTAATATTTTCCTAGAAGAATTATTGATAATTGAAAACACTTATTTGGCAGTAGTGCACTAGTAAGAATCCTGGGTATCAGCAGCCTAAATCTATAGACTTTGCTAAAATTATAGTTTTAAGAATATGCTGTTCTATGTGTACAGGATCTCTTTAAGCACAACTGTTAAAAATTTTGAAGTTGGTCTCAGTCTTTTTGTGTTCATAGGTTGTTTACTCTTACAAAAGAAACAAAAAAAAAAAAACAAAGAACAATTTCCTGTTTCTAAAAAAAAAACAGGGCTTTAAAGACATTTGGACATCAAATAGCCCTTACAAAACATTTTGATGAGTTAAGTGTAAATGATTCTGAAACATATGGATTAAATTTCCCTAGGAATCACTTGGGTTTAAAAATTGAGAGAAAAACACTCAACCAAACTAGGTTTGGGGTTTGCCAACTCCAAGCCATTTGGTAAATAGTTCAAGACAAATGACAAATCCCTTAATAAGAGGATGTGTGCAAACCCCTTTATAAGCTTCACTCTGCCTTATCTCCTCCTGTAATAGACAAAAGTTATCACAGACCTCTCTAATTCTAGCTATGATGTCTGGCTCTGAAGGATATTATTAATGACAATAAAAATTAATTAAATAAAATTTATAATAACAATTCTTATTACCTTTTATAAAACAGTTTTCAGAGTCATCTTCTTTTACCACTAAGCCTATCACTATTTTTTTAAACTATAATTAAATGTTCTGGGCTGAAATTTACTAATTTCAGTGAAATACAAACCATACACCATCTGATCTCTTGGGACAGTCCTAAATCTGACTTAAAAGTTTTTTTTTTTTTTTTTTTTTTTTTTTGCCTCTTAGATGTAATCTCATTAACTTGAACATCTCTCCAGCTCAACTCTGGATCACTTATTTGGACACTTGTCATTATACTTTGTAGAAAAGCAAAAGATGAACTAAATCTTCTAGTGTTGACTCTTGAGGAGTAAACAAAGCCTCTTCCATCTGCATAGGCTCTTCCAAACCAATATAGTAGTATCAGAACTCAATGTACACAAGGCTTAATATGCTCAGGGTATTCTTGGAATTAATTTTGTATACAAGATGGGACTCTATGAAATAAGACAGGGTGGCACTTATTAACTTTTATTTTAAGGGGTGTAAGAGTGGGACTGTAACATAACCAAAGGCAGATGTCTTCAGAGTTAGTCAGTAGAGATGGCCAAGCAGACAAATTGAAGGGTGATTATTTGCAGTAAAAATCGTTTTCCTTTAGTATTGAATCAACCTACATAAGCCTTTCCTCCAAATATATTTTATAAATGATACATTTCATAAATGTTTTAGAGAAACTGCTCAAACCTTTTATATTAAGGTTTTCTTGCTTCAAATTCATCATGTCTAAAACAAAATCCCTTATATTTGTGACTCAGTCAATACTACTTCTTTCCCTCGGAACCATTTTTCTCCTCCAAGGTACATGGGACAGTAGAAAGGACACAGAATATAGGATCAAACCATGGAGTTTCTATTCTGGCCCTGACCATTTATGTTCTGCACCCTTGGACAAATTATGACTTCCCTGATTCTCATTTTCTACTTCTGAAAAATAAAAAGCAGAAGCAACAAGTACAGGCTAAAAAGTGAAACACAGATGTTATCCTCATGCTTATGTTTATTCTCCAATTCTGGTAATAAAATTCCTATTCTCCAGCAGCATAGACTTCAATCATTGTCGTCGTCTCCTTCTTCTTCTTCTTCTTCTTCTTCTTCTTCTTCTTCTTCTTCTTCTTCTTTATTTTGCATCTATCCCCTTCTTCAGGCCATAGTAGATTGCCTTGGTTACCTCTTTGTAATTCATCCTGCATACTACCTCAAGATATGTCTTATGTAATACTAATAGATTTATTGGTTATATTATAGATTTCTGAAGCATAATCTTGGAGGAGGATGACACCTGCTTTTAAACCATTCTTGACGCCCTGTGATTTCAAATCCTGTAGCCTGATAATCCTGACCAGAGATGGGAATAATAAACCTGTTCCTGGGATACCTAAAGATGCTAAATTCTGAACTGCTGAAATTTGAACAATAGATTTACTATACATATGCTTATTATATATTTAATTTTAATATATAATTAATATATATGATTAATTTTATTAATATTTATTGTCTTAAATGCTTTCCAAAGAAACTTGGAGCAATGACAGTTGTTTGAACTGCTTAAAAATCTTTACCTATTATCAAAACAACTAATACTTACGATATGTGTCAGGTACTATTTTAAATTCTGTATATAAATTAGTAAGCATTGCCTCCATGGAGCGAACAGTATAGAAGACTGAAAGATACTAATCCAACAACCATGTGAGTAAATGCAAATTACAAATGAGATATGTAGTATTAATATGTGAAAGATATTTACAGGGGAATTTGATGTAGTCAGGGAAATCAGACAAGTTTTAGAACAAGTAATGACTGAGGTGAGGAATATAACAATAGCAGAAACAAAACAATAAATTGGGTTTGGGAGAGGGAGCGAGGAGGGATCAGCAAGATGGCGGAGAAGTAAGGAGCCCCATTACCTCCTTCCACCCGCAATTATCAAACTGAGAAGAATTAAAAGCCACAACATTCTGATCCAAGAATGGAGGTGTGCACACAGACCCCTTATCCACAGCAGTCTCATGGATGCCTGAGTGAGTGAGTGTGAACTGGGACCAGAGACTTTGGGGGAGGGAGCACCGGCCCAAAGTGGAGTCGGAAGACAAAGTGCCCAGAGGCTTGGCACTGGGCCCGCAGAAAGCTCTGAGTCCATAGGCGCACAGTTCCTTGGACAGCCTGTAGGGCGGGTCAGCTGTGAGTCCAGAGGCGGAGAGATCAGCGGGGATCCACGTGCAGGGGGCGGCCTTGTGTCCAGAGATCCATAGACCTTCGGAGCCACACGCAGCACCACTGGGCAAGGCAGCAGAGAGACCAAGGGAAGAGCAGTAGAGACTGAATCACTCATAGCATAATCTCTGGAGAGGGGAGACCTCGCCCAGGACTGAGCACAGAGAGAAATCCGTCCCCCTCAGCAGGCTTGTTCTCCCAATCTGTCCCCCTCAGCGGGCTTGTTCTCCCTTGGGCCCAGCAGCTCGCCAACTTCAAGTGGAGCCAGGGGAAAAAACTGACTTCACAATCCCCCTACTCAATCCCAGCCATAAAGCCACCTGCCTGTAGGAGATATTAACTGTGGTGGCAATATTGAGTGCGTGGGCAAGGACTTAGAAACTGGGCAGAACTTAAAAAAAAAGAAACAATTAGACCCGCCCAAGGCACAAGGAGGTTGGACTCAAGAGAGTGGCTAGCAATGCATGGTCTGAGGGGGGATTGGGGCACCTTTCTTCTCCCCGCATCCACTAAGGCAGGGCCTCAGAAAGACCTGACCTACATACACCAAGCCATGCCCATCCACGCTAGAGAGATGCTGTGTTTTTGCTTATTATTTTTAATTGTTTTTTTCTTTTTTTCTTAATATTTTTACTTTTTAATTTTCCCACCTGTTTTCTCTTTTCTATTTTCCTATTTCCTTCTTTTCTCCCTTTCCCCCTGGAGTCTGGGAAAGACCAACATTTAGGCACTGCTGTGCTTAGATCAACTCTTACTATCCAAATAGTTTTTCCTTTATCTCATCCTTATCTCCCCCCTCCACAGGTTTTAAGCTCTCAGACTGTCCTTTATCTCTGGCTGTCACTGTACCCCCCACCCTCCTGCATTTTTTTTTTCTTTTTTCCCCCTTCTCTTTTCTTTCCTGTTCCTTTTTTTCTTGCCCCTTATGGTTTGCTTCTTTACTTGTTCTGCCAGTACATTTGTGTGCTTGTGTTCTCTGTGTGTTTGTCTGTCTCTTTTCCTTTTCAGGGCTACCTCAAGAAACAACCCAAAGCACACATAGTGGAAGGTCCCAAATATCGCTGAGTAGGGAAATAAATTAATCAGAGGCATAACAAGAGAAACCGAGACACACCATAAAAAGACTATCTCCTGAAACGACAGACCCAGACACTCAAAGAGTCTCCTTCAATAGAGAAATACTAATAGGTGCACAGTGCAGAACAAGCTTTTAAAACTGATAAGAGACAGAAATCTAGCCAAAATGATGAAACAAAAGAACTCTCCTCTAGAGAAACTCCAGGAAGAAATTACAACTATAGAACTGCTCAAAACAGACATAAGCAACTTAACTGAACAAGAATTTAGAACAATTGTCATAAAACTAATCACTGGGCTTGAAAAAACCATCAGAGAAGCTATTGATACACAGACTAGGGACCTTCAAAATAGCTGTGACAGATTAAAAAGGCTATAAATGAGGTGAATAATAAAACAGAGGCTACCACTGCACAGATTGAAGAAGCAGAGAGAATAGGTGAATTAGAAGACACGGTTATAGCAAAAGAGAAAACCAAGAAAAAGAGAGAGAAATTGATACAGGAGCATGAAAGGAGAATCAGAGACCTGAGTGATGCAATCAAATGAAACACTGTCCATATCATAGGAGTTCCCGAAGAGGAAGATAAAGACAGAGGTCCTGAAGGGGTGCTGGACCAAATTATACCAGAAAATTTCCCCAATCTGGGGAAAGAGAAAGACATTGAAATTCAAGAGACATACCAAACTCCCCTAAGACGTAATGTAAACTGACCTTCAGCATGATCTATCATAGTGAAACTGGCAAAATATAAAGAAAAAGAGAATTCTTAAAGCAGCTAGGGATAAAAGGGCCTTCACATACAAAGGGAAACCTATCAGAGTGGTTATAGACCTATCTACTGAAACTTGGCAGGCCAGAAAGGCATGGAAGAAAATTTTCAATGTGATTAACAGGAAAAATATGCAACCAAGAATTCTTTATCCAGTGAGCCTGTCATTCAAACTAGAAGGAGAGATAAAGGTTTTCCCAAATAAACAAAAGTTGAGATAATTCATCACCACCAAACCAGCCCTACAAGAAGTCCTAACAGGGATTCTATGAGAGAAAGGTAGCAAGGAATAGAAGACACCAGAAACATTAGTACAAACATGAACCCTACAGAGAATACAATTAACCTAAACCCACATTTTTCAGTAATAACACTGAATGGCAATGAACTGAATGCTCCAGGCAAACGACACAGGGTTGCAGAATGGATAAAAAACCAAAATCCATCTATTTGCTGTCTACAAGAGACTCACCTTAGACCTGAAGACACCTTCAGATTGAAAGTAAGGGGATGGAGAAATATCTACCATGCAACTGGACGCCAAAAGAAAGCTGGAGTAGCTATACTTATATTAGACAAACTGAACTTTAAGATAAAGGCAGTAACAAAAGATGAAGAAGGACATTATATAATAATTACAGGGTCTCTACATCAGGAAGAGTTAACAATTATAAACATTTATGCCTCAAATTTGGAAACTCCCAAATACATAAAACAACTAATCACAAACAGAAGCAGTTTTATTGATAAGAATGTGCTAATTGCAGGGGACTTTAATACCCCACTTACAACAATGGATAGGTCAACCAGACAAAAAATCACTAAAGAAACAATGGACCTGGGGCACCCGGGTGGCTCAGATGGTTAAGTGTCCAACTTTGGCTCAGATCATGATCTCATGGTCCATGTGTTCGAGTCCTGCATCAGGTTCTGTGCTGCC
This sequence comes from Suricata suricatta, assembly GCF_006229205.1. Classification (NCBI taxonomy): domain Eukaryota; kingdom Metazoa; phylum Chordata; class Mammalia; order Carnivora; family Herpestidae; genus Suricata; species Suricata suricatta. Next base: position 74,157,240 of record NC_043711.1, on the reverse strand, counting down.
AGCTCAGAGGCTGGAGTCTGCTCAGATTCTGTGTCTCCCTCTCTCTCTCTCTGCTCCCCCATTCATGCTTTGTCCCTCTCTGTCTCTCAAAAAAAAAAAAAAAGTTAAAGTTAAAAAAAAAAGAAACAATGGACCTTAATGGCACACTGGAGCAGATGGAATTAATAGATATGTTTAGAACACTACATTCTGAAGCTAGGGAATTCACTTTCTTCTCGAGAGCACATGGCACATTCTCCAAGATTGATCATATACTGGGTCATAATACAGCCCTCTATAAATACAAAAGAATTGAGATCATACCATGCACACTCAGATCACAGTGCTATGAAACTTGAAATCAACCACAGGAAGAAGTCTAGAAAACCTCCAAAAATGTGGAGGTTAAAACCTACCCTACGAAAGGTGAAACAGGCAATTAGAGAGGAAACTAAAAAATATATGGAAACAAATGAAAATTAGAACATAACAACCCAAACTCACTGGGACACAGCAAAGGCAATGTTAAGAGGAAAGTTCATTGCAACCCAGGCCTATTTCAACAAACTAGAAAAAGCGCAAACTCCAAACCGAAGGAAACTAGAAAGGGAGGAGCAAGAGAACCTCAAACCCAGCAAAAGAAGAAACATAATAAAGATCAGGGCAGAATTAAACAAGATAGAATCCACAAAAAATAATTGAACAGATCAATGAAACCAAGAGTTGGATTTTTTGAAAAAATAAACAAAATTGATAAACCTCTAGGTAGGGTCCTCAGAAAGAAAAGAGAGAACATTCAAATAGACAAAATCATGAAGAAAAATGGATCTATTACAACAGATCCCTCAGAAACACAAGGAATCATCACAGATTACTATGAAAAATAATATGTCAACAAACTGGACAATCTAAAAGAAATGGACAAATTCCTAAATGCACATGCACTACCAAAATTCAAATGGGAAGAGATAGAAAATCTGAACAGACCCAAAACCAGTGAAGAAATCGAATCAGTTATCAAAAATCTCCCAATGAATAAAAGCCTAGGGCCGGATGGATTCCTGGGGAATTCTACCAGACATTTAAAGCAGAGTTAACACTGATCCTTCTCAAGTTATTCCAAAAAAATAGAAATTGAAGGAAGACTTCTGGACTCATCCTACAAAGCACATATCACTTTGATTCCTAAGCCAGGCAGAGACCCAACAAAAAAAGAGAACTACAGGCCAATATCCTTAATGAATACAGACGCAAAAATACTCAACAAGATACTAGCAAATCAAATTCAACAGCACATAAAAAGAATTATCCACCATGATCAAGTGGGATTTATTCCTTGGTTACAAGGCTGGTTCAATATTCGCAAATCCATGAAAGTGATACATCACATTAACAAAAGAAAGGATAAAGACCATATGATCCTATTGATAGATGCAGAAAAAGTATTTGACCAAAGACAACATCCCGTCTTAGTAAAAACCCTCGAGAAAGTCGGGATAGAAGGAACTTACTTAAACATCATAAAAGCCATCTACGAAAAGCCCACAGCCAATGTTATCCTCAATGGGGAAAAACTGGGAGCTTTCCCCCTGAAATCAGGGACACAACAGGGATGTCCACCTCACCACTGTTGTTTAATATAGTGTTGGAAGTCCTAGCATCAGCAATCAGACAACAAAAGGAAATAAAAGGCATCAGAATTGGCAAAGAGGAAGTCAAACTTTCACTTTTCACAGATGACATGATACTTGATATGGGACACCCAATCGACTCCACCAGAAGCCTTCTAGAACTGATAAATGAATTCAGTAAAGTTGCAGGGTACAAAGTCAATGTACAGAAGTTGGTTGCCTTCTTATACACCAAAAATGAAGCAACAGAAAGAGAAATCAAGAAACAGATCCCATTCACAATTGCATGAAAAATCATAAAATACCTAGGAATAAACCTAACCAAAGATGTAAAAGGCTTGTATGCTGAAAACTATAGAAGACTTATGAAGGAAATTGAAGAAGACACAAAGAAATGGAAAAACATTCTGTGCTCATAGATCAGAAGAATAAACATTGTTAAAACATCATTATTACCCAAAGCAATGTACACATTCAATGCAATCCCCATCAAAATTGACCAGCGTTCTTCTCAAAGCTCGAACAAACTATCTTAAAATTCGTATGGGACCACAAAAAAATCCCAAATAGCCAAAGTTATATTGAAGAAGAAAACCAAAACGGGAGACATCACAATCCCAGACTTTATCCTCTACTCCCAAGCTGTCATCATCAAGACAGTATGGTACTGGCACAAAAACAGACACATGGACCAATGGAATAGAATAGAGAGCCCAGAACTGGACCCACAAGTGTATGGCCAATTAATTAATCTTTGACAAAACAGGAAAGAGTATCCAATGGAAAAAAGACAGCCTCTTTAAGAGATGGTGTTGAGAGACCTGCACAGCAACATGTAGAAGAATGAAACTAGACCACTTTCTTACACCATTCACAAAAATAAACTCAAAATGGATAAAAGACTTGAATGTGAGACAGGAAACCCTAGAAACCCTAGAAGAGAAAGCAGGAAATAGCCTCCTTGACCTCAATAGCAGCAATTTCCTCCTGGACACACCCCCAAAGGCAAGGGAATCAAGAACAAAAGTGAACTATTTGGACCTCATCAATATAAAAAGCTTCTGCAATGCAAAGGAAACAATAAAAAAAAAAACTAACAGGCAACTGACAGAATGGGAAAAGATAGTGGCAAATGGCATCTCAGATAAAGAGTTAGTATCCAAAATCTACAAGGAAGTCACTAATCTCCATACCCAAAAAACGAATAATCCAGTGTAGAAATGGGCAGAAGACTTGAACAGACACTTCTCCAAAGAGGACATCCAGATGGCCTGAAATGATGCTCAATGTCACTCATATCAGGGAAATACAAATCAAAACCACACTGAGATACCACCTCACACTGGACAGAATGGATAAAATGAACAGACCAAAGGACTATGTACTTGCTGGTGAGGATGTGGAGAAATGGCCACCCTCCTACACTGTTGGCGGGAATGTAAACTGGTGCAGTTGCTCTGGAAAACAGTGTGGAGGTTCTTAAAAAAATTAACAATAGAACTCCCCTATGATCCAACAATAGCACTGCTAGGCATCTACCCAAGGGATACAGGAGTGCTGATGCATAGGGGCACATGTACCCCAATTTTCATAGCAGCACTGTCAACAATAGCCATATCATGGAAAGAGCCAAAATGTCCATCACCTGATGAATGGATCATGATGATGTGGTATATATATATATATATATATATATATATATATATATATATA
>NC_043711.1:74095339-74153817 GCF_006229205.1 Suricata suricatta | reverse complement strand
GACCTTGAGGGTGTCATGCTAAGTGGAATAAGTCAGGCGGAGAAGGACAGATACCATATGTTTGCACTCATAGGTCTAACAGGAGGAACCTAACAGAGGACCATAGGGAGGGGAAAGGGGAAAGAGAGTTGGGGAGAGAGAGGGACACAAATCATGAGAGACTATTGAATACTGAGAACTAACAAAGGACTGAAGCAGGTGGTGAAGGGGGAAGGTGGTGATAGTCACGGAGCAGGGCACTTGTAGGGAGAAGCACTTGGTGTTATATGGAAACCAGTTTGACAATAAACTATTATACATTTTTAAAAAATCAAAAAAAAAGGGAGTGGGAGGTGAGGATAAAGCATCCCAGACAGAGAAAAAAGCAGGTGAAATGGCCCTGTGGTAGTCAGAATGGGAAGTTGGAGGAGTCATAAAAATTTGTCTATAGTTGGAACACAAAAAGTGACCTAAACTGTGCTATTAAAAAGGCTGGAGAAGACATCTGGGCTTATCTCTATGACGATTCAGTTCTAGGTAATAGAAACCACTTTAGTGGGTTAAAAAGAAGGCACTTATTACATGGGCTTAATCAGTTGCCAGAATTTCTGGAAGGGGAGCCAAGCCTGAGCGCCACACAGTTGAAAGAGACCCAGCTAGGGGAGATTTCATAAAAAAACCCCGTGGGTTTTTTTTAATTTCCCTCCCTTCCCACTGATTGCTTAATATCCAGCCAGCCAGAAGCTGGACATCAGAGCATCTAGTATAGCGGGTCCATCACCTGGTGTAGCAGAAGAACTGCACAACCTCACAACATTCCTGTGCACCTTCAAATACCCTGAGGAAGGATGTGCTCTGTGGCAGTGAGCCGCGTACCTATAAACCAGTAACACAAGGATCCAGGAAACGCTGGTTCGGAATTCCACCCGCACTGGGAAGGCAGGATTGACAAAAGGAAAAATAATTATAATGGAATGAGAGGAGGTGTTCAAAAGGCTTATGACATTAAAACATGACAGCTGACAGAGGGGCCTAGGTGGTTATATCGGGCTTTGTGCTGACAGCTTGGAACCTATAGCCTTTTTTGGATTCTGTGTTTCCCTCTCTCCCTGCTCATTCTCATTCATTCTCTCTCTCTCTCTCTCTCTCTCTCTCTCTCTCTCTCTCTCTCTTTCTCTCTCTCATACAAAATAAAAACCATTTAGACATTTTAAAAATGACAAATGTTAGAGAGATGAGGCCTGGGTGAGATACATATTTGTGAATCACTAATATTCTTACAATTAAAGCTGAGGACATGGATGCAGACACATAGTGAGATCACAGATGGAACAGGGAGATGGGAGAATATCCTTTCTGTGGACATTTGACAAGTGCTGAGTAAGGTGCTGTGAGTAATCAGTTCATAGTCAAGCTTGAGAAATAGCTTCCAAATAGATAATGATGACACAGTATAACAAAGTCACAATAAAGTCTAATATAGAATCCTGTAGAATAATGGAGAGCATTACTCAGGCAGAGTACTCACATAAGAAAGGGAGCTCAGGAGAACCGAAATGTCTGTCTCTCCGCTTACTTTTCCTACTGCCAACTCAGGATCAGCCTGGGGGTCTTGCATCAGCGCTTCACTCTCAACGTGTCCAAAATTGTGCTTATTATCTATTTTCCTCATTGCCTCTCATCTACTTCTTCCTTTTTCTGCAGTTACTGTCACTAGCTTAATCAGTTACCAGAAGTCATTGTGCAAGTTGAAATCTGGAAGTCACACTTAGTGTCTCTTCCTCACATCCAATCAGTCAACAGGTATTTAAAATTCCATCACGGAAGCATCTCCCAAATTGGACACCTCCCCTAAGCACCAAACCTTTCTTCCTCTAATGCAGGAGTCCACAAACTTTTTTCTGTAAAAAGCCAAATAGTAAATATTTTCAGTTTTGTAAGCCATAGGTTCTTGCCATAAATATTAAACCCAGAGGCTGTTTTGTGAAAGCAGGCACAGCAACCTATAAACAGAGGGGTGTGGTTGTGTTCAGTCAAGCTATTTTTCATGTTTGCCGACCCCTGCTGACTCTAGAAAGAACATCAGAGTCATTGTCCTAAAACAAATCAACTTACACGCCTTTGTTGTTCCATTTCCTTCAGAAGAAAATCTTGTATGCCTTTGCCTCTTAAAAAGAGCCTTATGGTTTGTTCCTAAGCTTAGGCGGCTTTCATCGCCTGCTTCCTCCTCACTGCACGCAGTGTATTTTTCTGAGCCTTTGTACATACAATCTCTGCCTTCCTCTTGCTTTCCTGGCAAACCCTACTCATATTTCTAGACCCCGCTCAAATGTGAGTGCCCTCTGCCCAGAGCGCTCCCCATTATGCTTGTCCGGGATTCTCTACCGAGCTCTGTTGTAGCTTTGTTGTATTATGTTGCAGTTGTCTGCTCGGAAGCTGTTTCTCACACTTGACTGAGCTATGTACTCACAGCACTTAATGCAGTGCTTGTCAAATGTCTACTAGTCTACTAGAAGAATAAATGATAAATACAGAATGTGAAGAGAAGGAGTAAGTGAGAGAGTGGCCAGAGAGGGGAGAAAAAGCGTACGTTGTTTTCTTTTTATTAATTTGGATAGTATAAAATAAGTAGGGGAGAGAGGTTTTATCCTCACAATCACCATACAATACCAACTATGATAAGCTCAGTTTTTAAAATATAATTAGCTAAGTTTCCAAGCTTAAATAATAAACACATAGAGAAATATGGAAATTTCTCTCATCTCAGGAATTGAGAATAGTGCCCCAATTCTGGACTCCTACAGTGTTTCTTTCGCTCTGCCCACTTTGGTGCAGCTATAATTCTGCCTGCCAGGATTTTAAGAGTGCTGTTGGGACAACAAAGCCTTAAATCAGAGAGAAATCTGGAGTGTTGGAGATTCTAGTAGTATGGACAAGACAGTTTACAAAGAAGGGTTCACCTCACACTTCCCTTGAAATCACTTCAAGCAGGTAATTCAGAGTGAGCTTCCCTTGCTGCTGTCTTTGTGAGGGGTTATGGGAGGCTGTCATTCATACCCTCCTCCTCTGGTACACAGCAAACCCTAACTGGGCTGTCGATGAGGTGGCGTGGATAGTTTAAGACGAGCACATACTACAAGCCGGAACGGGTTAGCGCTCAAGAGTAATGAGCAGGTGTGGGGGTGGGGTGGGCATGGCAGGGTGGAGGAGGCTCATCTCCCTTAGCCTTGGCCACTTCCATGTCTCCCGGGTCTGACACTGGGCTGGGTCACCACAGAGTTGTCAGTACTGGGGAAAGATTTGGAAAGACAGGAGGACAACGTGGGAATTTGGCAGGATATTATCAAATGGTTACATATCTGTACACGGAAGGTGAAGTTTCTTTCAGTGGATTGTTTTAGACTTGTCTTTTCTCTCATACAAAACACAGTGAGTCACTGGACATTGTGGGTGGCCAATCCCCTTCAGAGGTCCTGTACTGCTCCTCTACTGGCTGTCCAGATCAGCTGCTAAAGGCTCATCGCTCCCCTCTTCTCTAAAGTACTGCGCTCAGATGAGCAGGAGGCGCTTTGCAGGGGAGATTATATGCATGAGTGCCCTGCCCCCTTACCTTAGGTGGGGCCAGTGCTGAGGTGCACTTGATACTCCAGAGCTCTCTGTGAAATCAGGCTGAAGCCAGACTCTGTGTTAGAGTCTTTGCTCAGTTCCCTTCCTTGACCTGCTTCCTTCACTCCTTTTCCCCTGAGGATGCTTCTTTAATGAATCACATGCACCTGAATCTTAGTCTTAGGCTTCCCCACTTCTAGAATGCCAGACCTAGGAGATTTGTGGATACAGTGGGGAATCCTATGAGAGAAGATGGAAGAGCAGGGATCATAAGGAGAACCTGGTCAATAGGGAAATTTATGAGGAACTTCAGGTATCATGTTAAGAAATGAAATATTTATATATTTAAACACATCTATCAATATTAAATACCACTAAATGCTCAATATTTGGACTTTAATATGAAACATTGAATTTCTAAAATTAAAATTATTATTATATCAAAGGACTCCGGGGTGCCTCACTTGGTTAAGTATCCAACTCTCCATTTCAGCTCAGGTCACAATCTTACCATTAGTGGGATTGAGCCCCACGTCAGGCTCTGTGCTGACAGTGGGGAGGCTACCTGGGATTCTCTCTCCCTCTCTCTTTCTGCCGCTTCCCTGCTCATGCTACCTCGGTCTCCCTCCCTCAAGATAAGCTTTAAAAAATTTATAAAAAGCATATCAAAATGCAGGGCACACACTCACAAAATCATGAGGATTTAGAATATTCTAGAACTCTTTCTTCTTTACTTTTTTCCTTTTATTTTAAAACTTGCAATAGCCAGAGCCCTGGCTACTCCCAAAAGATCTCCTCAACTCAATTTCATCCTCCCAGGAACTTTAAAAGACTCAATTATCTGGCTTCTTGCTAATTATAAAATGTTGTAGCCATGAAATAATTTTTAAAGGGCCTGGTTTATCTTTTTGCATTCAAAGAGTCCCTATAAGTAAAGAGAGAAACCATCCAAACTTTTGGTCTACTCAGGACTAATGGAGTTTCTTTGTTTCTCCACAAAACTTTTCGCCCTCAGACCAGCTGCTAAAGTTGAATACCACAAATGACTCTTTCAAAGTGATTCTGAAGAGCAATTCTGATTCCATATGCTGGAATCCAAATTTCTTCAACTTTACACACAAGATCAGAGCTCTACATCTTAATAGCCATATAACTCCATAAAGAATTATCCTTGATTTCTCTGATAGATCATCACTGCAGAAGGAACTAAAAAAGGCTCCATGAAAGCATTCCACCTGTATTGCTGGCAGATGACTTATAAATGTCGCACAGACACAGGCCTACTACTGGCTCAGAAAAGAAGCATTAAATAAACGGCTGAACATCTGCTGGTAAATACACAGCAAACAAAAAATGCAATCCAGTGCCAAGCATGTGCATAGTGTGGGCCTCATCTCTGCTCATAAACCAAGCAATGTGCTCTGCTAATCATTAGCAGAGTTATTGATTTTAGATGTGTATCACACAGCTATAATTTTGTCAGAGAGTAGACCACATAAGTTGTTCTTTTTCTGGTTGTTTCATTTTGTCTTACTCCAAGAGTCCGTAAATTGACGACCGGGACAAAAATTATAATTGACATCATCTGTGGGAAATATTTCATAAAACAACAGGCCCAGATGTAGGATTAAAGCCATGTGGTAGTAAAATACCCCACTGAAAAAGGGCCAGGTTCCATGATTTCTTACGAAAACAGATGTGCTCTTACTCCCCTCTGCTTGTTTTTCAATGCCTTTTTTTTTACTCCAAATAATTCCTCCCCCCAAACTTTTTTTTCCCCTCTCTCTTCGCGATTGCACTGGAGAGAGTTCATAAATGGATTACAGATGCAGGCTTGTACTTCAAAATCCTGTCACAGTCTCTGAAATAAAATAAATGAAACATTTGGGGAAATTATATTGAACTATGGTAAAGGTAATGTAGATTATGCAAACATGTCTGCTTGTCCTTTATCTAGCATCTTTGGGCATGAACATATGATTTGCTGGACAATGCAGAGAGAAGACTAGGGGGTACGAAGTATGTCCATGATGCAGCTAGAGGGGTGATTCCTTCTGAAAGCCTCCTGTTCTGACAGGGAAGTTTTCACCTTTGGGGTTGGCCTCATGTGTTCTTCCTATCTTCCCTGAGGTGAGATTTCTGGATAAAGAGAGACGGTACAGAAAAGCAAGAACCCATCATATCTGAGGCTCTACTGGTTTAAGTGCCCGCTAGCTATGTTACTGCTCTACAGTTTCTCCTTTGGAAATGTCGGGAACCACAGGAGTAGGATCCTGTGGCACAAACACAGGCTATGTTGTTTGAAGACTACTCTCTAAGTGCTGTGAAGAACTAAACCAAGTTTCAGCCAAAGACTTTCGTGTCATATGGAATCCATTGTAGTATCACTGATTATAATTAATTAGCTCAGCATTTATACTGCATCTCAGCCTCAACCTCCAGTAACGTGCCAAAATGGCGTAGTGTTAGGAGGCTATAATACAGTGTAGAGGAAACTAAATTACCATCATCACTGCTGAGATTTCAACAGAATAGCTACACTTTCCAACACACCCCTTTCAGCCCCTTAAATACTGAAGCAAACAAAAACTACATAAATTTGTTTAGAACCAAGAGAGACTGAGTCCAATTTTCCTGTATTATTTCTTTAATCCATCTTTTTAGGGTTGAATGAACACTAGAACTAAAAGTACCAGCTGGATTCCAGAAGGCCAGAGCTAAATAATAACTCAAGATCATTTTTAGAATCTTTTCTTGTGCCAGTTTCTCACACACCCAGCTCACTACTACAGTAATGCTTGGGTTCTAAATATTTTTGGTGAATGGTGCTAGACACCTCTGAGTGTGTGTTGAGAGTAAATGTTTTCATTTCTTGATTTTATTGTGATCTAATATGCATAATATAAAAAAGCCAGTTTTATGCCATTCTAAGCATTTGAAAGTATGCCACTCAGTGGCAATAATTATATATATTCACAATGTTGTATAAGCACATTCCTGCTATCTGAAATGTTTCTACCATCCCAAACAGAAATTCTCTCCCCATTAAAGCTCATTTTCCCTCTTTCATCTTCTAATAACCTTTAATCTACTTTCTGTCTCCATGAATTTGCCTATTCTAGACATTTCATGCAAATGAATGTTTTTCAGCTTATTTCACTTTGCATGCTGCCTCCAGGTTGTAGCCCATGTCAGAGATTTCCATTCTTCTTATGTCTGAATAATATTTCCTGAATAATATTACTTTTGTTTACTCATTCACCTGCTGATGAACACAGGGGCCACCTTCTGACTATCTTGACTAATGCTGCACATTGGCACACAGGTACCTGTTTCAGTCCCTGTTTTCAATTCTTATACATATATACTTAGGAGTGGAAGTGTTGAGTTATATGGTAACTCTATATTTAACTTAAAACAATTTTTTAATGTTCATTTATTTTTGAGAGAGTGGGTGAGTTGGGGAGGAGATGAGAGAGAGGAAGACACAGAATCCAAAGCAGGCTCCAGGCTCTGAGCTGTCAGCACAGAACCTGACATGGGGGTTGAACGCATGAACTGTGAGATAATGACCTGAACAAAAGTCAGATGCTTAACCAACTGAGCCACCCAACCATGTCATTTAACTTTTTGAAGAACTGTCAACTATGTTCTCCAAAGAAGCTGGACCATTTTATGTTTCCACCATCAGTGTACAAGGTTCCCAATTTCTCTACATCTTTCCCAACACTTGTTATTGCCCCCAAATTTGTATAACCTTCCTACTAGGTGTGAAGTGGTATCTCATTGTGGATTTCATTTGTATTTCCCTAATGAGTAATGAGGTTGAGCATCTTCTCATACGCCTGTTGGGTATTTGTATATCTTCTCTGGAGACATGTTTATTCAAGCCCTTTGTTCTTTTTTTAATTAAGTTGGTTTTTGTTGAGTTGTAGGAGTTATTGATCTATTCTAGATATACAGCCTTTTTCAAGTCTATAACTTGCAAATGTTTTCTCTCATCTTGTTTTCACTTTCTTGACAATAGTCTTTGATGCACAGAATTTTTAAATTTTGATGAAGTCCAATTTATTTATTTTTCTTTTTGGAATCATATGTAAGAATTTATTGCCAAATCCAAGATCATACTTGTTTACCTTTAAGAGTTTTATGACTTTGGCCTTATTTATAGGTTGCTGATCTGTTTTGAATTAATTTTTGTATATGGTATAAGTTCATTTTTTCACAAGTGAATATCCAGGTGTCTGCTGATAGTGCATTTTCATTCAGGTCTTAAATCAGGATCTGGGGATCAAATTTATGGTATCAGGATTAAAGTTGCTATGTCTCTAAGGAGTTCTTTATTCACCAACTGGGCTGTATTGACAGACCCATATTTGATGCAAAATTATTTAATTCAATACTTATTCCATTCAAACATGCAGTTTTACTTATTTTCTCTCAAAGGATTATTGGAGAAGTTTGTAGGTATTGAACTGCATCCATGAGGTGTTGCTGTAGTCACAAATGGTTGATTACTGGGGAGTTAGAAAATAAGAAAAGTATTTGTAATGAAGAGAGAAAATAACCTGTTAGTGACTATATAGAGACCTGGTCACCTCTGTGGGGCCACTGGCTGGGACCTCAGTAGCAGAGCAAGAGAGACTCAGGAGAAGCTCGGGGGAGAGGGGGAGAGCAGTCCTACATGTCAACAAGCTCCAATTCTTATTTCGTAAGTCTATAAAATTTGACCTGACTTGGCCTGCTGAAAAGTTGGCTTGTTCAGTAAGGAAGGATGACTGAAGTGAGGAGATAGGTGAGCACATAGAGAATATAAGCCACTGAGCCCCTAATCAACAATTTAGAAGGAAAATTATAGCTTTGGGTGGGAGGATGGAGAGAGGAATCTCATCTGACCTGAGAGGAAGATGAAGAGAAAGGCAACATCTTAGTGACATTGTTCATGTCATGTCAATGTTTCTGATGTAGCACTGAAGCATCAAATCAAGAAACTAAGAAACCACATGGACTGGAAAAAAATGGTTTCCAGGGATCATTCCAGGCATATGGGTTAGCAAATCTTGAATTGCAAGACTCATCCAAACTATGTCTGATGTCAGGATTGGGCCTTCCCTGCGGGGCAGGTCTGGAGGCCCTGCTGGGCTGGCATACCAGAAGCCACACAAAGGAGGGTTCAGCCCTGATAGAAAGAAAGCCAGAAACACCTTGATCCCTGCAGCCATAGTGACTCTTTACCCCATTTCTCTGTGGAACGAGAAATCAGGTAAGAGCTTTTATTTATGAAGTAGCCTAGCATTACATTTATAACTTCTGTTTTCCTAGAGTTTGGGACTTTGAAAATCAAGTAACAAGAGTGTAAAAACAGAACCAAGAATTAAACTACCACAGAATTGGTGGCAGTTTATTTCACCAAAAATGACATAGAAAGAAGTTTCAAATTCTATCTGTAGTCTCATGGTGATCTATTACGTTAGTCTTATGGCAATAATAATAATAATAATAATAATAATAATAATAATAATGTCCCCAACAAACAATCAAGGAATCCCATGATGTGACTCTCTCAGACAAAGAGGAGGAGTCTGATGTCCTAGGATGTATGCTTCCAATCCATTCTGTGTCTGAATCAATGCAGTTAACTGTTCTGGGAAAACTTAAAAGTGTTAGAAATAAAAGAAAAGTTGATGGAGTTGTCAGAAAGAGAAAGACTTTTGGGACAAGAAGTGGCTAAACTACTCTCTTTGTATCAACCCTTCCTGTTCCATTTACTTAGATTGGACCCTCCTTGAAGTTTCCTTTTCAGTTTCAGATCTTCACTAAGGGACTAGAGGGTATAGAGATATAGAAGGAAAAAGTTATCACTTCTGAAAACCTAGAGTGTTAGGTTTGTTATCATATTTTAAATGTAAGTAAAAGGATATTTTTATTTGCAGTGCTTGAGGGCTGCATTTGTTGAGGCATTCTGATGAAATACAATCATCTTTCATTTGCGATCTATGGGAACAAACTGTCTTAAATACATTTATGTGTTAGTAGGGCTTCAGTATAGGTCCTCATTTCAAAAACAATGGTAAATTTTTTAAAAAGTGAAAGAAGCAGGGTTACTTTTGTGTTTGCCCTTTCCAAATATTATGGGAAGTCACCTCAGAGGAAACATTTTAATTTTCTCTTCACCAATGACTAACACAATAAATATGGTTTTAAGAATTGTTGAGCCCTGAAACATAGTTCCTTCATCCCAGGCTCTCCGTGTTTGCACATGCAGCAGAATAAGACAAGATTTACTTGCTTGGAATGCTGTTTTCATCTTATTACTTCCCAACTCAAAGCTCTTAATTGCCTCCCTATTGGTCACTAGAGAATGGTGTTGAATAATACATTTCCAGTCCTAGAAAATATCTTAAAATATACCTAACTCAGTGTCCCTTCCCTTCAAGAAAAAGGAGAAACCAATGCCCAGAGCGCCTAAGTGAAGGAATACAATCACACAGTTAGTTGCTGAAGGATCCATGCTTACACCTGGCTCTGGCTTCCATTCCCATGCTCTTTGTGGAACCGTATCACTGCAGGTTCTGCACGGCCACACAGTGTTTCTTTCCAGCTTCATTGGAGGTGCTTATTGCCTCTAAACTGCCCTCCTTAAATTCTTCACATGCCCCACAGGCCTGAGATACCCTCATTTTCTGTATTTGAAATTAGGCTACATTTCCTAGGAATTCTTCCTGAGCAACAGTAGTCTCAGAAACAGTTAATATTAGGTTAAACTAATTTGTCATGCTTCCCTATGTACTTATTTATTTATATAGCTATCACTTTGATTTATCTTTAAGAGCTTATGATCAACATAATACTCTAATTTTCAAAAGTGATGACTTTTTCCTTATATATCTCTTTATCCACAATCATTCCATCATATTATTTGAAAATTTACTATACATTGATGTTTGCCAAATGGCACAAATGGATGGGTAATATTGTGGATTTCTCATATTGCATAGATATAAGCCTCAAAAGTCTGTAAAATGCAAAGTTATGATATGGACAATATCATGCTATCTTCTGGGCTAAAATTAAGATGATTATAAAATAGTTATTGGAATTTTTGAATAAAAAGTTGAGATGGGTATAAGTAAGGAATGCTTTCAAGGGAAAGGATCTGAGATTGAAAGGTTAAGAGACTCAGCCAAGATCTAATTTGTCAGGTAGCATAACTGAAATAGAAATCCAAGCCTCTTTGGTCGTTTTGGTCTCCCAACCTTTCAAACTTTTTCTTAAATCTTAAAAAATGTCTGCATTTTTTTAATTGAAGTATAGTTGACACACAATGTTACATTAGTTTCAAGTGTATAACACAGTGAAGTCTGTATGGAATTTTTTTGTGATTTAAAAATATATTTTATTTCTTCTTGAGAGAGAGAGAGAATGAGCAGAGAAGGGCAGTGAGAGAGGAAGACAGAGAATCTGAAGCAGGCTCCACGTGGACAGTGCAAAGCCCAGTGTGGGACTTGAACCCACAAACGGTGAGATCATGACCTGAGCTGAAGTCAGACGCTCAACCAACTGAGCCATCCACGTGCCCCTAGTGAAGTCTATATGTTGTGTTATGCTCACCCCAAGTGTAGCTACCATCTGTTACTGTATGACACTATACAATACCATTGATTATATTCCCTATGCTGTACCTTTTTTCCCCTGACGTATTCACTGCATAACTGGAAGCTGGTATCTCCCACTCTTTTTCACCCATTTTGCCCAAATCCCGCCCCTATCTTCTTTGGCAACCATCAATTTATTCTCTGTATTTACGTCTGTTTCTGCTTTTTGTTTATTCATTTGTTATTTATATTTCACTCTAAGTGGAATCATATGGTACCAAACTGACTTTTATAAGTTCTTCTTTGACAGAATTAGGATCAGAGTATCCTTTTGAAACCCAGTGATTGTGTGGCAATGTGTTCTGTTGACACCTCTCCCGTGTCCTCTATTTGAACTGAAGTTAGACACACAGATTCCAAATGAATGGGGATTTCACTAGTTTCACTGGTTTGGCCAAAGTTCTTAGCACCAGTCTTGCTCTTTTATCTGGCACTATGGTTCAGTTCCTATAGTTACCTAAGATGAAAATCCCATCGTTACCTAAGATGAAAATCATCTGCACACATAGTACATATTTTCAGCAGACCATTTATATGAACTAGAGCCAAAGTACACATTAAAATCTCTTTATAAATTGCCCATTGCCTTATTCAGCAAAGTGGCTTCATATCTGGGGGGCGGGGGGAAGAGAATAGATTTTACAGAAGAATAGGAAATGTTGGTGACCAAATGAATTCCACAGCAGAGAGAATTGGGGAAGTGACAAGTCTGTGAAATGGTTTTTAAAATGAGTCTTATCAAGGGAAGGAACAGTAGCACATTCTTCATCAGGAAAAGGGAATAATGGATAGAGGAATTCATTGGAGTATCTGTAGAGTTTTGACAAAAGGAAATAATTCAGCTCTTTAATTATATACATATATATAATTAAATTTATATATATACATATATATAATTAAAGAGCTGAATTATATATATAACAACAACTTGAGCTGCTGGATATTACCTTCAATTGCTCCAAAGAGAAGCAAAGGGGAAAAAGAATCTCTCAGTAGATCAACTACATTCCCTGCAGGAAAAGTATATTTAAATAGTTTTGTGATAGAACTCAGAAGTCTGGGTAGGGTTCAGGAGACCAATAAGGAATATGAAAGCACCAGGACTGTGAGGAGGCTGAAAGAGCCCCAGACTTATTCCTCTGTTAGGCAAGAGTGTAAGTGGGGTTACTGTACCCAGAAGGTGTGGTCACCATAGGTAGAGGAATGGAGTCACTGCTAGAATTGTAGCCTGGCAAGGAGTAAGCAAGCAAGAAAAATAGTTACCCAAATACCTTTCTCTTATGACCTTCTAATCTTTTGAAGATGCATTCTGTGGCTAAACCCATGGCTTCTCTGGGAAGCCAGAGAGCTTGGAAGCACAGGAGTTGTAATTTGTAGAGGACAATTTTCTGGGGCAAAGACTGGCAGAGATAATTTGTCAGGAGTAGCAAATGGAGAGTAATAGTATATCTGGCTTTTAGGTTCTACAGCTTCTAAAAATTCAGGCTTCAGATTCTGGGGAAACGGAATAAATATACTTTTCCCTATTCTTCCCACTAAGTACAATTTTAAAGCCTGGACATATTACACACACACACACACACACACACACACACACACAGGAAAGTTGAAGGAAGAAAGTAAACTGAGGAACGTAGGGCACAAAAATTCTAATTTTTCTTAGCCAAGCTCTTTTATAATAGTCATTATGTATCAAGTAAGTTACTTAACCAAGGGAGAAGGGCAAAACCACATAGAAGCTTGAATAACTGACTTACTGGTCATTCTGAATATATTGAGACATAAATTAAAATGATTTTTTCTCCCAATCTCAGTCTGCTAATAATCAACATCCTGAACACATTCCATACCTTTCTGGTCAAAATAAATAATTGAAAAACCAGGTTAATTTAATTTAAAACTTTGGTCTCATGTTTTATTTACATCCATTCTACCCTTCCAGGATAATAGCTTATGGCAATAGAGTGAACAGATACTGTGCTCTCTGTTTCCACTTTTCTTCCCAATCCAGCACTTTGGAGTAAAGGAGAGAGTAGTCTAAGTTTTCATTCTTCTTCCTCCTCTTCCTACAATCCCTCTGGTGAGCGAGGGGAAGTAGAAGACACCATACACCTAGAAAGGAATAGTCATGCCTTACTTTCCACCCCTGCAGATCAGATTGGGTATCTCTTTGTTTCACTAGTAGCTTCCTTGGTAATCTTATGGTTTATACCTTGATCTTCACCTTTTATTTCTCACATAGAGTCATAAGAACTATAGAAATCCTTTTCTGTGCCATCTGAGGTCTGGTGTATAAGTTGGCTTGGGAGGGAGTCTTCTTTTCAAGCACAACACACGTGATCACTCCTTATCCATCTGCTTATGGATAACTACACAAGCCTTTAGCTTTTTAGAGATCTAAAAATGAGATGCAGGCACACATCTCAGTGTTCATGTACCCCCTGAAAACTATCAGGTAATTTACGCCAAACTTTCCTTAGAATCTTTTCACGGTAAATCATTCTAATGACAATACCAGAATATATCAGTATAGGAAATTAATTTGAAGAGAGGAGACCAGTTAATGAAGATGTGCTCTACTTCTAGAATGATCCTTGTAAAGCCCTCTCTTATTTGTTTTTGATGGAATTTGGTGAGAAAATGCTATTCTTGCATAAATATTGACCTCCTTGCAACTCTATACCTCCCTTCTTCAGTAGGTGGATTTCAGCTAAGGAGAAAAATTGAAGAAGGAGCAAAAAGAAAGGGTATTGGGGTAAAAACTGAGATAGCTGGGCAGATCCAGCTGCTTCTTACTAAGATCTAAGGAACATATCTAATACCAGTTATTCATGGATCTTTTTAGAAAGTGAAATATTCAATGGCTCTCTGATTTCAGTTTTGGAACCTAGGTACCAATTCATTTTACAGGGAAAGTTCCACTTAACTTATTTTCATACTAGATATATCCAAGTTTTAGAAACAGAAAACATGATCATATACACCTATTCCATTTCTTCTCCCTCCAACTTATTACCTCTTCCCAACCCAAGAAAACCTCTACTCTGTTCTATAATCTCACCCTATGTTCTGAAGTGCCTTTGTGCATTGATTCTGGAGCTGATCCATCATTAACTACTTAAAGGTCAAGTTTTTGTGACAGTTGTGGAATGACAGATGACTTGATAGGGACCTTAATTCAAAAAGTATGCTCCATTGGGGCACTTGTGTGGATCAGTGGGTTAAGCATCTGACTCTTGGTTTTGGCTCAGGTCATAATCTCATGGTTTCATAGGTTCAAGCCCCTTAATGGGCTCTGTGCTGGCAGAGTGGATCCTGCTTGGGATTCTCTCTCTCTCCCTCTTTCTCTGCCCCTCCCTGACTCGTACTGTCTCTGTCTCTTTCAAAATAAATAAATAAACTTAAACGATTTTAAAAAACATGTTTAAAAATATGCTTCTTTGAGTGAATGGATAGGAATCAACTCAGTCTTAAAGGTCTCAACAAAAAATGGTAAGAGAAGAATTTGCAAATTGATATCCTTCTTTGGTTTTTCTCTTCAAATATTTCTGTCATACTTTCTCTCTCCTCTCCTTCTAGGATTCTAATCATATAGTCATGACTGGACTAGAAAAGAGAGAAGGACCTATGCATTATAACTCACAAATCTTTTATGGTCTTTTTTTGTATTTTCTATTTTATGCTTTCTTGAATTATTTTTAGTTATTTTAAAATCCTTGTCAGTTAATGATAATTTCTGAATCTTCTCTAGATTTGTTTCTAGTTTTTCCTTTGATTTTTGGTCTTAAGTTATTATTAATATATTCAAAACTATAGAGGAAAAGGTGAATAATATGAAAATAAAGAAGGAGTATTTTACATGAGTATCAGAATCCATTGGAATTGAAATTCTAGTTTGAGGTGTCAAAATGTAAGATGTAGCAAAGCTTGGAAAATTCAGTTTCAAAACCTTGAAGACAAAAAGAAAAAACAAACAGTTCAACAAATTAGAATACAAGGTGATGATTAAGGTAATAGTGGAAATCTGGGGTGTGTGTGTGTGTGTGTGTGTGTGTGTGTGTGTGTGTGTACATAAATCAAACCAAATACTCACTAAACAAAACTAATGAATCCAAAAGTTGTTTGTCTGGAAAGATGAAGAACACTGATAAACCTCTAAAAACACTGATTATGAGAGACAGTGACAAAGGTAATAGAAAGTATTAATATCAGAGCTAAAAAGAGGGACATCATTACAGGTCTTTTAGGCAACAAAAACATAATTATAAGTATATGAATAATTTTCAGCCAATAAAATTGACAATCCAGATGCAGTAAGCAAATTCCTTGAAGGTCACAAATTATTAAAAAAACACAATAAAAATGGGAAAACAACCCTGAATATGCCCATAACTGTTTATTTAAGAAGTAGACTCTATTATCCCAAACCTCATAAAAAGAAACTCCAGGTCCAGATGGATTGCCTGGTAAACTTTTCTCAACATTTAAGGAAGAAATAATATCACTCTTTTACAAATAATTTGAGAGAAAGGAAAACAAACACTTCCCAAGTCATTATAAGATGTCAGTTAATCTTGATACTAAAACTTAGCAAAGACACTACAAGAAAAAAAGTTACAGATCAATCTTTCCTAAACATTTCTAGATAAGATTTCCATAGCATGTTCATTAAATAACAGCACATCAAATCCAGCTGTAGATATGCAGGACCTGGGGTCCAGCATTCGCTTATCAAACTGTAGTTAAGACTCAAAAATCATCCTATTTTATTGCCATATTAACAAAAAATGGGGAAATAATTTAATACTTCTAGGAATACAGCAAATGCATTTGTAAAATTCAACTGCTCATTCATAAGTTTAAATCAATTCCTAAAATCTAGGAATAGAAGAGAATTTCCTTAATGTGATAAAAGATATAGGTGAAATATTTAAAGCATTTTATTTTTTATTTTTTTTTTTTTGAGAGAGAGAGAAAGCATGAGCAGGGGAGGGTCAGAGAGAGAGGGAGACACAGACTCTGAAGATAGGCTCCAGGCTCAGAGCTAGTTGTCAGCACAGAGCACAACATGAGATCATGACCTGAGCCAGTCGGACGCTTAACCGACTGAGCGACCCAGACACCTCTAAAGCACTTTCTGTAAGTTAGGGGACAAAGAGTACTATTGTCACCACTACATATCACTAGCTGTATACTACTTGGAAATTAGGTAGATAGATGGATAGACAGATAGGAAAGGAAATAACAAATATTATTTATAAAAGAAATATGCATATCAAATATGAAACTATATACTATTAGATTGACAAATTTATCAAGGTCACTGGATATAAGACCAATATGTGAAAAATAATTATATTTATATACCAGCAACAAAAACAGAAAATGAATTTTTAAAGGACAACATTTACAACAGCACAAAAATATTAATTTCTAGGAATAAGTCAAATGAAATCTGCACTAAAAGCTGTAAAATATTATTGAGAGAAAATGAAGTACCCCTAAATAAGTGAAGGAATGTACAGGTAAGTTTTATCACTTGGTATCATAAAAAAGTTCTCTCCAGATTATCTAGAAATTTAGTACAATCCAGACAAAAATCTGGGTTTTTGGTGGAAATTAAGAAGCCAACTCAAAAATTTGTGTGAAAATTTACAAAATGAACTAGAATATTGAAGGTAATATTGAGGAACAGTGAAGCTGAAGGATTTACTCCACCAGATATTTATACTTGTTTTACTATGGTAATTAAGGCAGTGTGATAATTCTAACCAAGGTAGTAAAATAGAATAGTGATGGAAAAAATAGAATCCAGATATGGGCCTATATATATATATATATATATATATATATATATATAATCACTCAATTATGTCAAAGATGGTGTTACAGTGCACTTGGGAAAGAAGCTCTTTTCAACAAAGACTGTTGGATCAATAGTCTATCCATATGAGAAAAAAATCAGTCTTGACTTCTACATCATGTCCAACACACAAATCAGTCCTAGATTGATTACAAAAGTAAATATAAGAAGTAAAAAAAAAAAAAAAAAGTAATACTCTTAGAAGAAAACAGGAGAACCAATTCATGATTTTAGTATAGGTAGATTTTCTTCAGTGGGACAATAAAACACTTACCATAAAAGAAATCATTGATGAATTTTAGTCTATTGAAAAGAAAAATCTATTTATCAAAACAGAGTTGAGAGATTCAAAAACCAGGCTACAGATATGTAGATGATACTTCAATACATATATATATATATTTTTTTTAGTTTATTTATTTTGAAAGAGAGAGAGAGCATGCACACACACACAAGTGGAAGAGGGGCAGAGAAAGAGAATCCCATGCTGACAGCAGGGAGCCCAACGCAGGACTTATCCATGAGATCATGATGATCATCCATGAACCATGAGATCATGACATGAGCCAAAATCAAGAGTCAGACACTCAACCGACTGAGCTACTCAGGTGCCCTATAAAGGCATATGTTTTATAAAACGTTTAGATCTAGAATATATGAAATACCCCTATAAATCAGTAAGAAAAAAGAAAAAAGAAGGCAGTACATTGCACAAAAAGGGAAAAATCCTTGAAATAAATTTTCTAAATGGTCAATGAACACATGAAGATTATTCAACACCATTAGTCATAAGATAAATGACAATGTAATCTAACATGTAACCACCAGCATGGTAAAATGAAAAAGACAGAAAGTATATAAAATATAAAAGTCTTAGACTTTGATGGGTATAACATTGCACAGCTACCTTGAAATTAGTGCTTAATTAAATATGAACATATATATACCTTGTGACCTGACAATATCATTTCTAGCCCAGATACAAAAAAAATGTATATATAGTCACTAAAAGACAGATATTGGCATGTTTATACCTACATTATTGATAATAGCTACAAAATGTAAACAATCAAGTGTTAAATACCAAAAACTGTGGTATATTTATGCAATAAAATAGAAATGAAATGAATAAATCTCAAAACATAATGTTGAGTTAAAAAATCTAAGTACAAAACAACTTGTACTTTGGTTTTCATTTATAAAAGTTAAAAAAACAAAAAACAAAAAACCCCTCTGCTGTTAAATGAGGGTGGTTGTTAATTTGGGGAAAAATGGATATAGTGCCTGGAAGGGAGAACCAGGTGGAGTCATGTGGTTCTGGATTCTTGTTCTACATGATGGATATCCAAGAGTGTCTGTAATATTTCATTAGTCTATACTTTGGAGTTATAGGTAGGAGTCAGATTGTCTGAAGTTTGCTTAAGGATTTGGGTTTTAACCCTGAGAGCAAGGTGGAGCAGATAAAGCCACTGGAGAAGATTTTGTGGTATAACCTGATTTGCATGTCCAATAAATTCTTCTACTCCTCTGAATGGGATCAGGCAAGAGCAGATGGGTTAAACTGGGGTGTAGGTGGTAGAAATAGAGAGAAATTGAAAGATTTGGGATCCATTTGGAAGGTAACCTTGCTGATATATTAGATAGAGGGGTAAGGTTGATGGAAGTGCCAAAGATAAGTCCCAGACTGCTGACTAGTAGAAGGAGGAGTCTGGGGATTTCATTCACACAGAGAGGGAACATTGAAATTTGACCTGCATTTGAGGAGACATGAATTTCCTTGGGAATGCCTGTCAGACACAAAAGCAGAAATGTCCAGAGGTCAGTTGTGTTTAAAAATCTGGAGCTCAGATAAATCTGACTATAAAAACAAATCTAACATAATTTGGTGCTTTTTATTTGCCAAGGACTGTTCTCTCTGCTTTACATAGCTGAATGTATTTATTCTGCACCAGAATCCCATATTGTTGATGTTATTATAATCCTAATTTTCCAGATGAAGGAACAGAGGTACAGAGAATTACCTAACCTGCACATAGTACCTGATGGTATTCAAACACATGTTATCTAGCTCAAGAGGCTGTGCCCTGAATCACTAATTGAATGTATATTTCACTCACTCACAAGTACAGAAAAGTCATTTTTGCCTAATAGCAAATCCTGACCCAATATGACATATATTTTTCCCTTAAATACAATATATGGACCGATGTCCCTTAAAGTATTCCATTTTCTGCAACTCGAAGTATGCATCTCTCTTCTTTCCATTATGCTAGGGGGGAAAACAAAGGCCTCTGCCATGGGCTGTACTATTTTTTCTTCTTCTTTTTCACAACTTGCTCTTAATCAATCTGGTCCTGTCTGAACATCATCAAAACAGAATCCATCATCACCGGATTCATTGCTAACCCCTTTACCTGTTTTTTTGTTTGTTTGTTCTTTGTTTTGCAATGCTATGGATTTGCTCCATTTTGAACACTTCCACTCTGTAATTTTGATAGGATTTGGAGATGTTAACAAGCTTTCTGAACTAGCTTAAACCACCTTAATGCTTTAAGATTTCATGATGAAGAATTCTAAGTTGTGCTCCAATCCCATTATTCTGATTGACTCTAATATCTGGACATTAAATCCAAAATTTTTGTAGTAGCAGAACAAAAGCCACACAGAAGTTAAGACTTATATTCTTACTGGGTGGGGAAAGATTAATTTCTAAAATTCATACCTAAGTGCTGCAAGTTATTCTTTTATGATTTCTGTTTTACATCCCATTTTAGATCAGTGCTCATCGTCCTTCCCTCATGCTTGTTTCCACTTAGAGCCATGGCAAAATGAGAGGGAAAAAATATATCAGGTCATAAAAGTGACAAATTCCTCTTAACTGTTGAGTAAATATCCATATAGTTTCACAAAATTACAATTCCACATGGTATCTAAGATGAAGATTGTTGTTCCTATGTTAGTTTTAATGCTTTTTCTGTGAAGCAGTAAGCTGAAATTCATCAAAATCCTCATTTGATGAAAGAAGAAACAATATATTTATATTACCAAGAGAACCAGACAAAGATTCCAAGTAGCAGAGAAGGTAGAAGTAGAATCCAAAGCTTCATGAGTTTTCAGTGGTCACTGCATTTCTAGTTCATAATCTCTATAAGACTCTACTGGGCCAGCCTAGGAGAGAAAACTTGACCAAGGGTTTCCGAATTTGTTGCTGTATTAATTTGGGTTTCCAAAAGAGCAGATAGTCAGACAAACATTTGAGTGAAAATCATTTAATTTGAAGGCCCAGGGACACATGAATAGGAGAGTTGGGAAGTGATACAAAAAAGAGAAGGCAGTTGAATAAAAGGTGTGTAACTACAGCTTTCTCTGCAGGGAAATTCTCCTCTTTCATCAAGAGGTGAGATAAATAGGGTGTTTACATACTAACTTTTAGTAACTGACTTATGACTGCATGGGTTCTTAACAACAAGAATGGATGTTAATATCCTGGCACTTCTGGTCTGCTGCTCCCATAGGCAGAACAACCTGTACGGTTCCAGAAGGGGAAACCGATTATACACACAGAGATGCAGATTCTGGAAGCTGGAAACTAGTGGGAGCACACTAAAAGCTCTAAGGAATACAAGCTGGTCACTGGCAGTAATGATAATGTCTCTTGAGTTACCAAGAATTCTCTTATAAATTTAAACCCTGTTTGGAAAATTGAAGAAATATCCCAAATCCTGAATCCAAATACTATTATAAACCATTTGACTTTCCCCCAGACTGTAACAGACCCCTAGAACTAAAATTCTTGCTTAGGCACTACCTTGCAAATACAAATATGTTTTGAAAAATACTCTAAAATACTCATGAAGATGTAAGAGCTGTCTACATTCACAAAGAATAGCCTTGAAGTCTAGTGTGGGTTGCTTTGATTTATTCTTCCAGCAAATTAACTAATTGACTGTTAAATGTCAGACACTAGAAAATGCTGGGTTATAGCAATTAATAAGACAAATGAACAAGACACCTTATAAAAGGGAAGTATAGAGGATGATATAAAATGAACAACTTTTCTGGTTTTAGTTTTAGAATGTAGAATTTAGTGTAGAATTAGAGTACTAACTTGAACGTAGAACTGTAGTAAGTTTTGTAATTTAAAAAAAATAATTAGTTTTCTTTTCTCTGCTGCCTTTATATCTTTATTTAGTTAGTTCCCTCCCTACTGGAAGATTTTATACAGTCTAACAACAATGTTAACCTGGAAATATTCCAGTGCCCATTCACAGGCCACCCGTGTAGGTCTTGGTTTGAGGTAGGATGGAAGAAGACTCTACTTCAGACAGATTTGCATGTGATGTTAGTACAAATACATAGGCTAAGCAAAATTAGCAATAATAATTACTGGAATTTTCTAACTGAAAAATTTTAAGTGTAAAGCTATTGAAGTAGTCATTTTTATCATGCTGAAATTGTAAAGTCATATAATTTTCTATGGTCTTCAGAAGTCTGAATTTCAGAGTCCAACTCCCAAACTCTTTGGCAATATGATCTCAGTTGATCTTGAGGATGCATTTCTCACCATTTCTTAAACAAATTATTGTTCCTATCAAGCTGGTGCACCATGACTACCAAACATTCATTTTACATCTGTCCCCATAATGTGCCTCCCGTGTTAAGTAAAAAAAAAAAAAAAAAAATGCCCTTCCATCTTCAGTGTTCAGCTTGTCACCTCCCTCAAATAGAATTAACTTACTCTCCTTCAAAGTTTCTAAAATCATTATTGTATCTTACATTGGTTATAGTAAGTAGAATAAGTTATAGTAAGTGTATCTTTCATTTGTTATATACATTTGTTATATACATTATACATGGTGTTTTTTTATATCTTACACAGGTACACACAGCAGCAGTTAAATCCTACATTTCTTAATAATCCTATTGTACTTGGCACCCAATACATGACAGACACTAAAGATAATTATTCTTGTTATTGCTATTGTTATTAACAATCATAATTGTTACTGATTAATTTGAATCAAAGTACTGAGTAACAATTGCAGGAGACGTTAAGGTGATGCTTTGTGGATGTGGATAGCTAATAAGCTAATAAGTTCTTAGGCCACATGTCTTTTCAAGTGGGTCTTTTGAAATATTTGTCTAAACATAGTGCTTATTACTGATTAATGTGACAAAATCCATTAAATTTGATTCAGGTGATTGGCAGAAGGAGAGCTCTTTTAAATCTGGCTTGCAGTTTAAGAAATTAGAATCTTTTGCCATCTGAAGACACAAGGTTTTGCTCATCTCATTATCCAAGTTTAAATTTTTTTCTGTTCAGATGTGCTACCTTGTATTATGACCTCTGCTCAATTTGCTGCAATATTCAGTCTGGCTCTAGATCTCTCAGAAATCCCAAACCTATAAAATTATTCAAAACAAGGTTTTTCAAGAAAAAAAAAGTCCCCTCACTTTACATGAAAAAATAAGTTGTTTTCATTTGCATCTAATCTCTGATTGGCATCTCTGGACCCTATTGAGCTCTCAGAGACCATTTTTTGGAAGGCAGAGGCCGCTCTGCTCCTCGTTTTCTAAAGAATTTCTGTTCCCCTTAGATTTGCTACTTAATGGCCGCCATTTTAGGTTACATTCCACAGGCACCGTTTCAGTTATCAAAAGATAGGCCTAAATTAGGAAAAAAGAAAGGCTACAATTTAAGTATGTGTCTTGCACTGATGATAGCTGAAGCAGATCCCCTTTCTGCACTCAAAATGAAGACCACTAGTCACTCATTTCAACTTGACTTGAGGCTTTTCAAATTTCTATTTTAATTTGAAACACATTTCTAAATGTTACTGATATTCCATTCATGTTTTGAATTCTAGAAACAGTTTCAAAACCTTAAAACTGCTGTGAAGCATTGCTTCTTTTGTGGTGCACATCTGAAATGCTGGTAGGGTCAGAGGAATGATTTCATGAATTCTTTTTTGCAGGATTTCAAGGAAGATTTCTCTCTGAAATATCTGAAGAGTTGGGAGATTTCTGTCAGTCTCAATTAAATCAATGAACATGACCTAAAATGTTAGTCAAAGTTTCTATAATATCCTGATAAGAAAAATATAGTATAGTCTATTTTAAGATTCTTTACTGAAATCACATCACAAAATATCTTATTATATATTATGAATAATGGAATTTTAAATAGAATTTTTAAAGGCCTGTGCAGTATTTCATGTGAATCTGCCACTGACATCACAACCTCAGGTTTGAAATAGAGTTAACAGTCCTCACCCAAAATATTACTCCTAAAGTAAATAAAATAATACATGTATGTATTTCTGTGTATATTTATGATGCCAATATCCTTTCAATTACTCAGGCTGAGAATATTCAGGATACATTTTACTTCCTTTATCTTCCTCGGGCCTCATTCGGATCAAAATTCTAGTCTCTCTCTATATATGTATTTTTAAATGTTTATTTATTTATTTTGAGGGACAGAAAGAGAGAGAGAGAGAGAGAGAGAACTCCAAGCAGAGCACAGAGTCCAACACAGGGCTTAATCCCACCAACCATGAGATCATGACTTGAGCTAAGACCAAGAGTTAGATGCTTAATTGACTGAGCCACCCCTCAAAGTTCTAGTTTATATTAATGTGCACATTACTTTTCTCTAACTTATTCTCTCTTCCACTGAAATAGTTTAAGCATTCATCTCCTAAAAAATTAAAATATTTGTTTTTGTGATTAGACTGAAAAATAATCCATATGCCTCCTAGAATATTTAGAAAACACAGAAAAGAGGCAAACAGATCTATATGTTTTTTACAATCAAGAAACAAAACACAGGCATTGTGTTTTAAGGTTTTATTTAGATTCCAGTTAGTTAGCATACAGCATTTTATTAGTTTCATGTGTACAATATGGTGACTCAACACTTCCACACAGTACCTGGTGCTCATGACAAGAAGTGCCCTCCTTAATCCCCATCACCTATTTAACCCATCCTCCCACCCACGCCCCTCTGGTCACCACCAGTTTGTTCTCCGTCGTTAAATCTGTTTCTTAGTTTGCCTCTCTTTTTTCTCCCTTTCCTTGTTAGTTTTATTTCTTATATTCCATAGACTAGTGCAATCATATGGTATTGGTCTTTCCCTGACTGACTGACTTTACTTAACATAATACTCTAAGCTCCATCGACATTGCAAATGGCAAGATTTCATTCTTTTCTATGGCTGAGTAATACTCCGTGTGTGTGTGTGTGTGTGTGTGTGTGTGTGTGTATGTGTGTGTGTGTGTACACCACATCTTCTTTATCTTTTTTATCCATTCATCAGTCAAAGGACACTTGGGCTGTTTTCATAATTTGGCTATTGATAATGCTGCTGTAAACACTGGGGTTCATGTATCCCTTTGAATTAGTATTTTTGTTTTGCTTTTGTTTTAATGTTTGAGAGAGAGTATGAGTATGCCTGTGCAGGAGCAGCAGGAGGGCAGAGGGAGAGAGAAGGAACAAGAGAGAATCCCAAGCAGGCCCCCCTCTGAACCCAACGTGGGGCCCAGCTCAAGCTCACAAACCTGCAAGATCATGACTAAGCCAAAATCAAGAGTCAGATGTGAACTGAACCACCCAGGCACCCCTGAATTAGTATTTTTGTATTCTTTGGGTTCATACCTAGCAGTGTAATTGCTGGGTTGTAGGGTAGTTCTATTTGAGGACCCCCACATGCTGTTTTCCAAAGTGTCTGTACCAGTTTGCATTCCCACCAATAGTGCAAGAGGGTTCCTTTTTCTCCACATCCTTGCCAACATTTTCTGTTTCCTGTGTTGTCAATTTTGGGCATTCTTACAGGTGTGAGGTGATCTCTCACTATAGTTTTGATTTGTATTTCCCTGATGATCAGTGATGTGGAGCATCTTTTCATGTGTCCATTGGCCATCTGTATGTCTTATTTGGATAAATGTCTGTTCATGTCCTCTGCCCATATTTAAATTGTTTTCTTATCCTGGGTTATACATATTTACATTTTTAATGACTGCATAGTATTACATATTATGGGTGTGTCAACATTTATTTCCCCTATTATAAGACATTTAGACTGTTTCCAATTATCCCCTATTGCTCATGTTGCTGAAATGGACAATATTATATATACAAATTTTTCTACATCTTGATGTCTTAGATCTAGACTACTTAAAGTAGGTTAATTTAGTAAGAGAATATTCTGTTCTCCTACTTTAAACTTCTCTTTTTGTTCCTTTCAAAGGACATATTCAGACATCTAGAATTTATTTTTGTGTATAATTTGAGGGTTATTTTTAGGAGCCATTTTTTCTTCTATTACTTATTGTCTAATACATTGCTTTGTGACTTGTTCTTTGAGAATTTTTTGTATTATACATGTATATATTGCAGGTCTTTTTTATGAGTATGTATTAGACTTAGTTGACCTGCTTCCTATTGCACAAAAACAAATCTTCCTTCGGATTCTATGATGAGATTACATCCTGATAAACCCAATGTAATTTGAAAAGATCATAAGTCAAAAATGCATTTGAATTTGATGTACCTAACCCAGTGCACCTAATCATAGCTTAGTCAATACAAACTTAAATGTGTTGGGAACACTTACATTAATCTGCAGTTGTGTGCAATCATCTCACAAAGCCTATCATACAGTAAAGTGTTGACTATATCATGAAATGTATTGAATACTATAAGTGAAAAACAGATTGCTGTATGGGTACAGAATGGTTGTAAGTGTAAGGGTTGTTTAGTCCTGTGATCGCATAGCTGACTGCAAGCTGCAGCTCACGGACACTGCCCAGCATTATGAAAGAGTATCATACTATATACCGCTGGCCCAGGAAGAGATAAAAGTGCAAGTGTACAAAGTGAAAGTGAGTCACTTTTGCACCACCACAAAATCCAAAAATTGATAAGTTGAACCATCCTAAGTTGGGGACTGTCTGTACAGTATCATTTTGTTGATATTTACTGGGAATATGTGTTAGTATTTTCTAGGGAAAGTACCCACTAAATATTCTTTATTTTTCTTATATAGTCTTACTTATTTACTTTGAGATTTTTTTTAATTTGAGAAAGAGAAAATGTGTGAGTGGGGGAGAGGAGCAGAGGGAGAGAGAGAGAGAGAGAGAGAGAGAGAGAGAGAGAGAGAGAATCCCAAGCAGGCTCCATGCTCAGTGCAGACCCTGAAACAGGGCTCATTCCCACAACCCTGGGACCATGACCTGGGCTGAAACCAGGAGTTGGTTAACCACCTAGACACCCCTCTCCTTGAGATTATTGTGGTTTCATTCTGTCAAGTTCATGTGTAGGAGAAAAACCTTATTAGGAATTGTTTTTCTTCTGAAAATAGACTTTATATTTAAGGCAAGTTTTAGATTTACAACAAAATTGAGCAGAAAATAGAGAGTCCCCGTGTACTCCCTGCCCTCACACATTCATACCCTCCTCCATTATCACTATCACCCACTAGAATGATACATTTGTTATAGTTGATAAACCGACATCAATACATCATTATCACCCAAACTCCATAGTTTACATTAGGCTTCATTCTTGGTGTTGTATACGCTATTGATTTTGAAAAATGTATAATAACATGTATCCATCATTATAGTTTTAACAGGGTATTTTCACTGCTCTAAAATTCCTCTGTGTACTGCCTATTCATCCCTTTCTTACTCCAGCCCCTTGAAAGCACACTCTTTCTACTGTCTCCATAGTTTTCCTATTCCATAATACCATATATTTGGAATTATACAGTATTTAGTCTTTTCAGATCAGCTTCTTTCACTTAATAATACACACTTAAATTTCCTCCATGCCTTTTAATGGCTTGATATCTCATTTCTTTTTAGTGCAGAGTAATATTCAATTGTATGGATGTATTAGAATGTATCCAGTCACCCACCAAAAGACATATTTGTTGCTTTCCAAGTTTTGGCCATTATAAAGCTTCTATGAACATCAATGTGCAGGTTGTCATATTTATAGAAGTTTTCAAGTATTTGGGTTAGATACCTAGGAATACGACTGCTTAATTGTATGGGCAGACTATGGTTAGCTTGCTAAACAATTCCTATTTTTTATAGTTTACTATCAGGTTGGCTTCCATATAACACCCAGTGCTCATTCCAATAAGTGTCCCCCTCCATGCCCATCACCCATCTTCCCCTTTCCTTCACCCCCATCAACCCTCAGTTTTTTCTCAGTGTTTTTGAGTCTCTTATGATTTGCCTCCCTCCCTCTCCTTAACTATTTTTCCCCTTCCACACCATGGTCCTCTGAAAAGTTTCTCCTGTTCCACATATGAGTGAAAACATACGATATTGGTCCTTCTCTGCCTGACTTATTTCACTTAGCATAACACCCTCCAGTTATATCCACTGTGCTACAGATGGTCAGATTTCATTCTTACTCATGGCCATGTACTATTGCATTGTATATATAAACCATATCTTATTTTTAAAAATTTTTTGTTTTTTAGTTATTTTTGTGAGACAGAGGGAGACAATGTGAGCAGAGGAGGATCAGAGAGAGAGGGAGACTCAGCATCTGAAGATAGGCTCCAGGCTCTGAGCTAGCTATTAGCACAGAGACCAACACAGGGCTCAAACCCACGAACTATGAGATCATGACCTGAGCTGAAGTCAGACGCTTAACTGACTGAGCCACCCAGGGGCCCCAAACCACATCTTCTTGATCCATTCATCAGGTGATGGACATTTAGGCTCTTTCCATGATTTGGCTATTGTTGACAGTGCTGCTATGAACATTGGGGTACATGTGCCCCTCTGCATCAGCATTTCTGTATCTCTTGGGTAGATGCCTAGCAGTGGTATTGTTGGATCATAGGGGAGTTCTATGGATAGTTTTTTGAGGAACCTCCATACTGTTTTCCAGAGCAGCTGCACCAGTTTACATTCCCACCAACAGTGTTGGAGGGTGGCCATCTCTCCACACCCTCGCCAGCATCTATAGTCTCTTGATTTGTTCATTTTAGCCACTCTGACTGGTGTGAGGTGGTATCTCAGTGTGGTTTTGATTTGTGTTTCCCTGATGATGAGTGATGTTGAGCATCATTTCATGTGCCTATAGGCCATCCGGATGTCCTCTTTGGAGAAGTGTCTGTTCATGTCTTCTGCCCATTTCTTTACTGGGTTATTTGTTTTTTGGGTGTGGAGTTTGGTGAGTTCTTTGTATATTTTAGACACTAGCCCTTTATCTGATATGTCATTTGCAACTATCTTTTCCCATTCTGTCAGTTGCCTATTAGTTTTCTTGATTGTTTCCTTTGCAGTGCAGAAGCTTTTTATCTTGATGAAGTCCCGAGTTCAGTTTTGCTTTCATTTCCCTTGCCTTTAGGGACGTGTCGAGTAGGAAATTGCTGTGGTGGAGGTCTAGGAGGTTTTTTCCTACTTTCTCCTTGAGGGTTTTGATGGTTTCCTGTCTCACATTCAGGTCCTTCAGCCATTTTGAGTTAATTTTTGTGTATGGTGTAAGAAAGTGGTCTAGTTTCATTCTTCTGCATGTTGCTGTCCAGTTTTCCCAGCACCACCTGCTAAAGAGGCAGTCTTTTTTCCATCGGATACTCTTTCCTGCTTTGTCAAAAATTAATGGGCCATACATTTGTGGGCCCAGTTCTGGGTTCTCTATTCTATTCCATGAGTCTATGTGTCTGTGTTTGTGCCAATACCATACTGTCTTGATGATGACATCTTGGTAGTAGAGGCTAAAGTCTGGGGTTGTGATGCCACCCATTTTGGGTTTTTTCCTCAATATTTCTTTGGTTATTCAGGGCCTTTTGCAGTACCATATAAATTTTGGGGTGGTTTGTTCTAGCTTTGCGAAGAATGTTGGTGCAGTTTTGATTGGGATTGCATTGAATGTGTAGATTGCTTTGGGTAGTGTTGACATCTTATCAATATGTATTCTTCTGACCCATGACCATGGAATGTTTTTCCAATTTTTTGTGTGTCTTCTTCAATTTCCTTCATAAGCTTTCTATAGTTTTCAGCATACATATCTTTTTCCATCATTGGTTAGGCTTATTCCTAGATATCTGATCGTTTTTGGTGCAATTATGAATGGAATCAGTATCTTGAGTTCTCTTTCTGTTGCTTCATTATTGGTGTATAAAAATGCAACAAATTTCTGTACATTGATTGTGTTCCCTGAGACTTTGTGGAATTCATGGATTAGTTCTTCTGGTGGAGTCTGTCAGGTTTTCCATGTACAGTATCATGCCATCTGCAAAAAGTGAAAGTTTTCTTTCATCTTTGCCAATTCGTATGCCTTCTATTTCCTTTTTTTGTCTGCGTGCTGATGCTAGGACTTCCAGCACTATGTCAAAAAACAGTGGTGAGAGTGGACATCCCTGTCGTGTTCCAGATCTCATGGGGGAAAGCTCTCAGTTTTTCCCCATTGAGGATGATATTAGCTGTGGGCTTATCATAAGTGGTTTTTATGATGTTTGAGTATGTTTCTTCTATCCTGACTTTCTCAAGGGGTTTTATTAAGGAAGGGTGTCGTATTTTGTCAAATGCTTTTCTTGCATCTATTGACAGGATCATATGGTTTTTATCTTTTCCTTTGTTAATGTAATATATCACATTGATAGATTTGCGAATATTGAACCAGCTCTGTAACCCATGAATGAATCGCACTTGATCATGGTCGATAATTCTTTTTATATGCTGTTGAATTCAATTTGTTAGTACCTTGTTGAGGGTTCCTGCATCCATATTCATCAGAGATATTGGCCTTGTAGTTTTCTTTTTTGGCTGGGTGTCTGTCTGGTTTAGGAATCAAAGTGATGCTGATTTGTAGAATGGGCCTGGAAGTTTACCTTCCATTTCTGTTTTTTGGAATAGCTCGAGAAGAATAGATATTAACTCTTATTTAAATGTCTGGTAGAATTCCCCAGGGAAGCTGTCTAGCCCAGGGCTCTTATTTATTGGGAGATTTTTGATAACTGATTCAATTTCTTCACTACTTATGGGTCTGTTCAAATTTTCTATCTCTTCCCATTTGAATTTTGGTAGTGTGTGTGTGTGTGTGTGTGTGTGTGTGTGTGTTTAGGAATTTGTCCATTTCTTCTAGGTTGTCCAGTTTGTTAGCATATAATTTTTCATAGTATTCCCTGATAATTGCTTATATTTCTGAGGATTGGTTGTCATAAATCAATTTTCATTCATGATTTTGTCTATTTGAGAGCTCTCTCTTTTCTTTTTGAGAAGCCTGGCTAGAGGTTTATCAATTTTATTTATTTTTTCAAAAAACCAACTCTTGGTTTCATTGTTCTGTTCAACTGTTTTTTTGGATTCTATATTGTTTATTTCTGCCCTGCTCTTTATTATTTCTCTTCTTCTGCTGGGTTTGAGGTGTTCTTGCTACTCTGCTTCTAGTTCCTTTAGGTGTGCTGTTAAATTTTGTATTTGTGCTTTTTCTTTTTTCTTGGAATAGGCCTGGAGTGCAATGTGCTTTCCTCTTAGGACTGCCTTTGCTGCATCCCAAAGAGTTTGGATTGTTTTATTTTCATTTGTGTCCATACATTTTACAATTTTTTCTCTAATTGCCTGGTTGGCCCTTTCATTCTTTAGTTGGGTGTTCTTTAATGGCCAAGTTTTTGGAGGTGTTCCAGACTTTTTCCTGTGGTTGATTTCTTGTTTCATAGCACTGTGATCTGAAAGTGTTCATGGTATGATCTCAATTCTTTTTTATTTCTTGAGGGCAGCTTTATGACCCACTGTGTGATCTATCTTGGAGAATGTACCATGTGCACTCGAGAAGAAAGTGAATTCCATAGCTTCAGGATATAGAGTTCTAAATATATTTGTCAAGTCCATCTGGTCCAATGTGTTGTTCAGGTCCATTGTTTCTTTAGCGATTTTCTATCTGGTTGATCTATCCATTGCTGTCAGGGAGTATTAATGTCCTCTGCAATTGGTACATTCTTATCAATAAGATTATGTTTGTGATTTTTTATGTATTTAGGTTCTCCTAAATTCGTACTTAGGCATTTATAATTGTTAGCTCTTCCTGATGGATGGACCCTGTAATTCTTTTATAATGCCCTTCTTCCTCTTCTATTACTGCCTTAATTTTAAAGTCCAGTTTGTCACATATACGTATGGCTACTCCAGCTTTCTTTTGACTTCCTATAGCATGATAGATATTTCTCCATCCCCTCCCTTTCAATCTGAAGGTGTCCTCAGATCAAAAATGAGCCTCTTGGAGACAGCAAATAGATGGATCTTGGTTTTTTATCCATTCTGATACCCTATGTCTTTTGGTTGGAGCATTTAGTGCATTTACATTCGGTGTTATTATTGACAAACATGGGTTTAGAATCATTGTGTTCTATGTAGGATTCATGCTCGTAGTGGTGTTTCTGGTACTTTGTATTCCTTGCAACATTTCCCTCATAGAGTTCCTCTTAGGATTTCTTGTAGGGCTGGCTTAGTGGTGATGAACTCCTTCAATTTTTGTTTGTTTGGGAAAACCTTTATCTCTCCTACTATTCAGAATGCAGGCTTGCAGGATAAAGGATTCTTGGCTGCATATTTTTCCTGTTCATCACATTAAAGATTTCCTGCCTTTCCTTTCTGGCCTCCCAAGTTTTAGTAGATAAGTGTGTTACTACCCAGATGGGTCTCCCTTTGTATGTTAGAGCCCATTTATCCCTAGCTGGTTTCAGAATTCTCTCTTTATCCTTATATTTTTTTCTAGTTTCACTGTGATATGTCATGCTGAAGATCAATTCAAGTTATGTCTGAGGGGAGTTCTCTGTGCCTGTTGGATTTCAGTGTCTGTTTCCTTCCCCAGATTGAGGAAGTTCTCAGCTATAATTTGTTCAAGTACCCCTTCTGCTTCTTTCTCTTCTTCATCTTATGGAATTCCTATGGTAGGGATATTGTCCTGACAATTACATCATTTGGTTCTTGAATTCTCCTTTTGTTCTCCTGGATCAATTTATCTTTCTTTTTCTTGGCTTCCTCTTTTTCTGTAATTGTATTTTGTAATTCACCTATTCTCCTCTATGCCTTTTCAGTCCGTGCAATGACCACCTCAATTTTATTATGCACCTCATTTATAGCATTTTTTAATTCATCATAACTATTTTTGAGATCCACAATCTTTGTAGCAATAGTGTCTCTGCTGTCTTCTATGCCTTTTTCAAGCCCAGCATTAATTTTATGACTATTCTTCTAAATTTTTGTTCAGTTATGTTGCGTATATCTGTTTTGGCCAATTCTTTAGCTATCACTTCTTCCTGGGATTTCTTTTGAGGAGAGTTCTTCCATTTCATCATTTTGGCTAACTTTCCTGCCAGTTTTAAAAGTTTTTATATGCTTTGCACCTGCGAGCACTGCTACATTAAAGGAGACTCATAGACTGTCCAGGGCCCATCCATTCAGGAAGTGTTCTTTTAATGGTGTCCCTTGATCTCTCTTGTGACTTTAGTTATTTTATTTCCCTACTCATCGTGATATTTGGGACTCTCTACCATGTGTCCTCTGGCTTGTTTCTTTTTATTTTAATTACATTTATTTATTTTTTGAGAGATAGAGTAAGACCAAGCATGAGCAGGGAGGGCCAGAGAGAGAAGGAGACACAGAATCTGAAGCAGGCTCCAGGCTCTGAGCAAGCTGTTAGCACAGAGCCCGACATGGGGCTCAACCCCGCAAACTGTGAGATCATGACTTGAGCCGAATTCGGATGCTTAACCAACTGTGCCCCATCTGGTTTGTTTCTCGAGTTAGCCTTGGAAATCAAACAGAGAAACAAACAGTGAACAGAAGCACCCAAACACACAAACAAACCAAACAAACAAGTAAACCGAAAAAAACAAAAACCACAAAATAAAAGAAACAAAGGACAGTATAAAAGCATAAAACCAGAAATCCCAGCTACAAATAAAGAGTGGGTGGAGGCAGTGCTGATGGAAGAGCATACACAAAGAGAGAAATGATAGAGGTGGGGAGAAAGAGAAATGGAACGTTGACCAGGCAGAGAGACTAAAAGACTTAATTCAGAGAGAGAAAAAGGAGAATACCACAGGACATGAGGATAAGAAAACAAATGAAGATGATGTTACCCAGAGAAACTATACAGTCTGAAAGAGAAAGGAAGGTAACAAAGGAGTTGTAGAACATGCATTAAGAGAATGGATTAAATATGCCTGTTTAAGAAAACCTGTAATCAGAATAACCAGTCTGGAGGAGGGGAGAGATAAGAACGAGATAAGAGAGAATATATATGAATCATAAGAATTGATCTAGAGTTAATCATGGCAATGCCTCAGTGCTGATCTTATTGGAGGGGCTATTTCTGCAACATCTATCTGCCTCCCTTAAAAAAGCAGCTACCCAGCAAAGATGGGCATGGTTTGGTGTAGGCAGGTCTTGCCTCCACTGTGGGGCCTGCAGGCTTCACCCTGAGGCCCCGCTTTGGTGGTTGTGAAGAGAAAAATGGCGACCCCCCAGTCCCTTCTCAAATCCGGTGTTCCAATACACTCCTTTGGGTCTGATCTCACTGTGCCCGGTTGGCAGCCAAGGTAGGCCATGTTTATGTTCCACACCCAGCCACCTTTCAGACTCTTACTCCCTGCACATTAATGATACCACCTAAAGTGTAACCTCCAAGACAGGGCACTTCCTATCAGGGGTCGGAGCAGGGGACACGTTCCTCCTGATGTTGACTGCATCCCTTGCGTACTGTCTATCCTGGAGGGAATTTCTGGGACTAAGGCACCAAGACCAAAGAACATTCCACAGTTAGTGATGGGATCTTTCTCTGAAAGCCCTGTGGTTATGTATGGGATGATAGGATCCCTCTCCATCCTAGGCTGAGGTTTTTCTCTTCTCCGGGTATAGTTCTACAATTCCCAAGAAGCTCTTTCTCTTCCCTTTGTCTCTTTGCAGAAGGGGTTCCCTCCCCTCCGTGTCTCGGTGTCCCATCCCATTTTTAGATTCCATCTTTTTTTCTTCCAGATTTGGGGTTCAGAATCCTTTGGCTTCAACCCTTCTTTGAGAGATGCAGGCAGGAAGTAAGGAACTCCCTACCTCTCTGCCATCTTGGCCCCTTCCCTTTCAGAAATCCAACTAATTTTTTTAAGTGGCAGAATCATTTTGCATTTCTAGCAGAAATGAATGAGAGTTCCTGAATGTCCACATCTTTACTAGCTATTGGGCACTACTATAGTTTGGGAGTTTTAACTATTGTAATAGATAAATAATAATAATATCTCATTGGTATTTCAATTTGTAAAATTTACTGGCATACGACACTGAGGATCTTTTCATATTAGCTTTCTGTATGCATTTTTAAGTGAGTTTTTCATTCAGATCTTTTGCTTATTTTTAAACTGAGTTTTATCTGTTCTTTTATTGTTGAGTTTTAAGAGGTCTTTGTATATTCTTTTATGGGATATGTGTTTTGCAACTACTGTCCCTCAATCTGTAGCTTTTCTCTTCATTCTCATAATGGTGCCTTTCACAAAGCAGGTTTTTTCCTTTTGTTTTTTGTTTTTTGTTTTACTTTAATGATGTTCACCTTTTCATATTTTCTTCAAAAAAATTTTTAATGTTTTATTTATTTTTGAGACAGAGAGAGACAGAGCATGAGTGGGGAGGGGCAGAGAAAGAGGGAGACACAGAATCAGAAGCAGGCTCTAGTCTCTGAGCTGTCAGCACAGAGCCTGATGCTGGGCTCGAACCCACGAATGTGTGATCATGACCTGAGCTGAAGTCGGAGGCTTAACCAACTAAGCCACCCAGGGGCCCCCGTATTTTCTTTAATAGATCAGGCTTTTCATGTTGTATCTAAAAACTCATCACCAAAACCAAAGGTCACACAAATATTCTCCTATTTTTCTAGAGGTTTTATGGTTTTGCATTTTACACTTAGGTCTAAGATCCATTTTGAACTAATTGTCTAGATTCATTTATTTCTGAATGTGAATGCCCAGGTGTTCCAGTACTGTTTGTTGAAAAGGCTATCCTTCTTCAAAGAATCACCCTGGATCCTTTGTCAAAGGGCAGTGTCAACAGGCACTATATTTATGGGATCTATTTCTGAGGTCTCCATTCTGTTCCATTTACTACTTTTATATTCTTTGGTCAATGCCATACTGTAATTGATTATTGTATCTTTACAGTAACTTATAAAGTTGGGTAGCAATGGTCCTTTCACATTGATCTTTGACATTTTTTGTTTGCTATACAGACTCTCAATGGATCGGATGAAGCCCATCCATCTGCGGTACTGAGCAGATTAATATGCTAATCTCACAAAGAAATACCCTCATAGATACACCTAGAAATAATTTTTAATCTGAGATCCTTGTGGCTAGTCAAGTTGACCCATAAAATTAACCATCATAGAAATAAAGCAACTAGTTTCTCATCTATAGGTATGGTGTTAGCTATGAGTTTTATGAAGTTGATTTTATCATGAAGCAGGTGTTCTTCTCTTCTTAGTTTGTGAGAGTTTTTATCATGAATATGTGCTGGATTCTTTCAATATTTCTTCTGCAGCTACTGATAGAATCATAGATTTTCCCTCTTTATTCTCTTGATGTGATAAATGATATTAATTGTTTTCTAATATTGAATCAGTCTTATATCACTTAATCATGGCAAATAATTCTTTTAATGCATTGTTGGATTCAGTTCATCAATATTTGCTAAGAATCTTTGCATCCATATTCATGACAGATATTGCTGTTTTGCTTTCTTGTGGTGCTTTGTCTGGTTTGGCCTTGAAGAATGAGTTAGGAGATATATTCTCTTTGCTTTTATTTTCTGGAAAAGAATGTAGAATTTTTGGTGTAATTTCTTTTTTTAAATGTTTTTATGTTTATTTGTTTTAGAGAGAAAGAGAGAGCATGAGTGAGGGAAGGGCAGAGAGAAAGGGGGACAGAGGTTCCGAAGCAGGCTCTGTGCTGACATCAGAGAGCCTGACGCAGGGCTTGAACTTATGTACTGTGAGATCATGACATGAGCCAGGGTCAGACTCTTACTAACCCAGCCCAGCACCCCTTGTGTAATTTATTAAATGTCTCATAGAATTCACCAGTGAACTTATCTAAGCCTACTGCTTTCTCTTTTAGAAAGATACTAATTATTTATTCAAAAATTTTAATAGATATGAGACTATTCAGATTATTTCCCCCTTTTTGAGTTTTGGCAGATGTATTTTTCAGGGAATTGGTTTATTTTACCTAGGCTATGAAATTTGTGGGCATACAGGCTTTCATAATATTCTTTTATTAACTTTTTTATGTTCGTGAGATCAGTAGTGATGACCCCTCTTTCCTTTCTGATATTTGTAATTTCTGTATTCTTTATTTTTTTCATAGTTAGCCTGGATAGAGTTTCATCAATTACTAAACTTTGAGAGGAACAAATCTTTGATTTTATTGATTTTCCCTATTATTTTCCTGGTTTCAATTTAATTGATTGCTGCTTTAATGTTTCTTCTCTTTCTACTGCTTGCTTTATATTTATGTTGCTTTTTATTTTTTTTTTAGTTTCCTAAATTGGAAACTTATTGTTTTAGATCTTTCATTTCTAATATACTCATTCAGTACTATAAATTTCCCTCTTAGAATTGCTTTTACTATATCCACCAAATTTTGATAAACTATATTCACATTTTATTTCATTATAATTATTTCTTGAGACAACTTCGTTGACCCATGTGTTATTTGGAAGTATTTTATTTTCAAGTATTTTAGGATTTTCCAGCTATTTTTCATTTTATTCATTTCTAGTTTAATTCTGCTATGGTCTGAAAACATACTTTATTTGATTTCTATACTTTTAAATTAATTGAGATATATTTTATGACCCAGAATGTGGAATATCTTATGAAATGTTTCATGTGAGCTTGAGAAGAAATTGGTGTATATTATGCTGTTAATAGATAAAGTATTCCATAAATGCCCATTAGATATATATGTGCACATATACAGTGAAAGACAATGGAAGCTATTGTATGCCAATAAATAACACATAGTTTGTTACAAAATACAGTAACAGTGAAGGATACTTTAAAGGAACTTAGGGCAAGAAGGAAAATTTATATGTGAAATATACTTTACTGAAGATATTATAAAAACACAAAGAAGGTATACTTTACAGGCCTAATGACATTCAAAATAAGACCTAATTTTTAAGCAATAATCGGCCAGGAAAAGAGGGTAAGGAGAGTGTTTTAGTTCAAGAGAAGAGTATCTGGGCAAATTCTTACACAACAGCAAGCACAGTAAAATTAAAAAGCTGGAAGGAGATCCCTGATGTGGAGAGGGCAGTAGACAGAAGCAAGGCTAGAGAAGAGATTTGGATCTGAGTCATTATAAATGTAGTGGGAAGAAATTTACAGGTTTAAATGTAGGAGTGACATGTTAGGAATTTGACTTCAAGACAGTTATTCAGGGTGTTGATGAAAGAGTAAACTGGAGGTGAA
Source organism: Suricata suricatta (assembly GCF_006229205.1). Lineage (NCBI taxonomy): Eukaryota > Metazoa > Chordata > Mammalia > Carnivora > Herpestidae > Suricata > Suricata suricatta. The sequence continues at coordinate 74,116,232 of NC_043711.1, read as the reverse complement.
AATAGACTCGAGTAAAGGAAACTAATTACTTCAGTACTCCCCATGAGACATGGTGGGGATATGGACAAGAATAATGGCATCAGTGAATGTGGACCTCTTAGTTGGTATCCTGTTGCTTTGAAACATTTCTCTGTGGCCTTTATGTTAGTTTATTTTTTCCACAGGTCACTGCAGCACTGTGTCCCATGCTTCATGTTCTACAGTGTGGTCTTGTTCCTTCCTCAACAGGAGGTAGAGTCTCTTTCCCTCCAGTTAAATTTGGGTTGTCCTTAGTGACTTATTTGACCAATAGAATATGAGAGTAATTTCTAGGCCATCAAGGTTAAGTCATAAGAACCTTCATGGCTTTTCCCTGGGTCTCTTAGAATGTTTGTTCTTGATATATTCCCATGTCTTGCTAACAGAATCCCAAATTACATGGAGAGGGGTTTGACACCTCTCAGCTGAAATTCTGACTGACCATTAACAACAACTGCCAGACATTCTGAGTACCTAGTCCAGTCAAACCTTCAGAATGAATGTAGTCTGTGCTGACTACTGACTGCACTGCATGAGACTCTATGAAAGAACAGTCCAACTGAACCCAGTTAGCCCTCAGAAATCTGAAACCTATTAATCAAGTATTATTTTAAGCCACTAAGACTTGAGATTCTTTGTTCCACAGTAATAACAAAAACTCTCTTCGACATTTGGTATAAGCAGGTCCTACCCTTTCTATACTTCCTATACCTCTTTTCTATATACTTGTCCTCAATCTGTTGCTGATAAACTATAATTGACTTCATTTGGCCAAATGATTCTTCTCCTTAAGCTTTCAACAGCAAAACACCAAAGTATTTGAATCTCTCAAGAAAATGTGTTCTTTTCCCCTACTAGAGAGTAGAAAGAAAAATTCTCTTCTGAGAAAACAGCACTGGAAGGAGTGAATTTGTTAATTATGTGTTCTTGTGGTATCTCTTTTGTTCTCAAAAATAAGGTATTTGATTATTTTATCTTCAATTACTTTTAAGGCTCATTATGAGGCAGGAGCAAGCTAAATTAGAGACACAAAGATAAGTACAGGAAATCAAACTAGGAATGAACTAAATTACAATAAAAACAACATCTTTGGAGCTTAATATTCCACAAGTTTAGGCCAATTTCTTTATTTACTTAATTTTCCATTTAACATTCCAATTTGAGAGAAATGCTGAACTGTATCCAATATGGATTACATATTCTTCATCTAATTATAACTTGGTATCTGACATTATTGTCAAAATTTAATGCTAGGGGATTTTTTGTGTTTAAATTAAAAACATAGAAATTGTGAAGTTCTGAGGAAAAGAGGAGCTTATAAAACGAATGCCAAAATTTGCATAATGATTGCATATACATGCACACAATAATTACCCCATGTTTATTTCTATGCATTTCTCACTGTCTAGGCAAAGCTTAAGACTTTCTTGACTTCTAAGAAACTGGAATTAGTTGATAATATAAGATTAAATCCTGAAAATGAATTTATTCATAAATATTTAGTACTCCAGAGACTGGGAGAATAAAATAATTACTAAGATATCATCTGTACACTTGAAAAAACATCTGGTCCTGGGTGGGAGACAGACATATTAAGCAATAATGTGCTATGGCAAAGCCAAGTCTTAAGTCGAACTCAAAGGTTAAGGGGTACATAGAAAAGAAAATAACCAGCTCTACCTTGGGAATAAATGGGGGTGGGTGGAGCATCAGCTACATTTAATGAAGTGTAGAAAAGGAGAAAAAGGCATTCCAGGAAAGGGAACTACCCAGGCAAAGGCAAAGAGTTATGAATGTGTGTATGGTTGTAAGACCAATCTGAGGAGTTACGTTTAAGACCAATCTGGAACTTACACTCCCATGTGGAGTCACGAGAATGGTCAGAGATGAGTCTGTGAAGGAAGGTTTGAGGCCAATCGGCACAATGTTCAACATGTGAAGGAGTCTGAGTTTTACTCTCTACTTAACCATAGTAAATTAGGATCCAAAAGAACATTTCCTTAGCATAAAAGTGATAGAAACTTGTTGTTTTAAAATCATAATTCTAGAACTATTAAGGAGGAAGAGACCAGTTCCAGAAATATATATGAATAAATGGCATACTGAATTCTTTTCCAATTCCAATTACTCTCTCAATTTCCTGGAAGACTATTTCATACCATCTTTTTTCTCCTCTCATTTTTAATACTGATCAGCTCTTTTAGATTACATATTTGCCTGTTACAGAACAGAGAAAATCAGAGCATTATGAACATAAGTTCCACAATATCTATCCTCCACCTACACTTACAGCCATGCCTTCTCCCTTCTCTTTCATTTCTCAGGACAAACTACCCATACTCCTAACAAAAACCAAAACTCCTACCTGTGCACTAGATTCCATCTTCTCTGCCCCACTCAAATGCTTCTCTCTTATTTAAGTATAATCAAATTATCCTGTCTACTACCTCTTTTCCACCAACATAAAATGTTCATTTCTCCCATTTTAAGATACAAACATCCTTTCAGTTCACTTCATTATTTTCCTACTTCCCCTAACAAAAAAGTCCTAAAAAATTGTCCATACTCAAAGTCACCAATTTCTCTCTTTACTTTCATAAATCCACCCAAGTAGGTTTTCTACCATTCCACTGAAATGAAACTCTCTTAGCTCTGTCGTATTTTACCTTCCATCTATTCTCATTTTACTTTTCAGAATCACATCAGTTAAGCATTCATTGTTACTGGAGTCACTTTCTTAACTTATATTCCAAGACTCCAATCTCTCATTGGCAGATCTTTTTCAGAATCTGTTGTAGGTTTTCTTCATCTACCTGGCTTTTGAAATTTGGAATCTTTTGTGATTCAGTCCTTGAATATTTTCACTTTTCTATTAATGACCCCTGTCTTGGTGTATCATTTAGTCTCTTAACAGTAAATCTATATATACTAATGACACCCAAATTCCTATATGTCCAAGACAACAGAACCACAAATCCAACAACCTACTCAATAGCTCCACTTAGAAATCTAAGAGTAATCCCAAACTTAGGTACAAAATCAGTACTCTTGTTTTCCCCCACTGAAACCTCTCCAGTCAAAGTCTTCCCTTATCTCACTAATTGGCAAGTCTGTCTAGTTTCTCAGACCCCAAACTAAACTAAAACTGATAATCTAAACTTCTCACTAACTTTCATATCCCATAATACAATCTATCTGCAATTATTAATGACTTTACCTTCAAAATATACACATAATCTGACCACGATCACCACTTTCACTGCTAACACATTAGTGTTACACACAACAAATTAGTCCAATCTACCCTCATCTCTGACCAAAATTATTGCAGTTTTCTAACCAGTCTCCTTGCTTTGATGCCAGCCCTTGAAAAGAAGTTCTCAAAAAAGCAATCGGAGTTTTACAGTTAAAACATAGTAAGATCCTTCTCCACCTGACTTATGGGGAAGGAAAGGGGGAACGAGAGATGGGGAGAGAGAGGGACACAAAACCTGAAAGACTATTGAATACTGAAAAGAAACAAAGGTTGAAGGGGGAGGGGAAAAGGGAGATGGTGGTATTGGAGGAGGGCACTTGTGGGGAAGAGCACTTGTGGAAACCAATTTGACAATAAACTCTCAAAACAAAAAAAAAACCATAGTCAGGTCATATCTCATCTCTACTCAAAAATCTCCAGTCTTCTCATTTCATTCCATGTAGACACTAAAGTTCTTAGAATAGCCAGCAAGGCCCTGCATGCTGAAATTTCCCTCCAACCCATTGCCCCTTAGACCCCATTTCCCATTTTATTACATTTTTCCCTTAAAATGTTTTTGTCTCTGTTGGCCCTTTACCTGTTCCTTAAACTTTCCAGGTGTGTCCTTGCCTCTGGACCTTTGCACTTGATGTTCTTTTTACCTAGAATCTGTTTCTACAGGTATCCACAGGTTCCTATACCTTCTTTAGAACTTTAACCAAAACTCATCCTCTCAAATTTTCTTTGAGTAATCATCTTTAAAATGTGACTCCTACCTGTTGACCCTTTTAAAATATTTTCCTGGTTTATGTTAATAATACTTATAACTAGCCAATATTCTACTTATCTTATATTAACAAATGTTTATTTATCCACCCATCATCATAAATGCAGTATAAACTGTAGTGAGGCAATAATTTTCATCTGTTTGATTATTGCTTTGTTCTCATTCCTTGGTTGGTTTTCAGACTAATAACGGTAATTCAATAAATACCTGCTTAATGAATTGATAAAAGTGCAACTGCAAAAGAATAATAAATACAGATGACAGGTTGATAAAAATATATATGTTGTGGAGAAGAGATTAATCTCACTAGTTTTAAAGAGATCTTACAAATTGTTAAGGCAAAGACCATATACAGTAGAAAAATAAACACATGTAACCTCAAAACAGAAAAAAAGAATTAAAATCATTAGTAATTAAAATCTACAAAGAAAACAATTAAACACATAATATTTACTGGCAAAGATTTAAGAGAAATACAGATAAAACTATAAATAGAGCAATCTGTTTACTGAAAAGAGAAAATATAAATGAGTGAAAATAGGGGGAATTGAAAACACGCATAAAAATCTTAATAAGGATACACTTTTTTTCCCAAAAAGTTTTAATGATAATTTTAGAGAGAGAGAATGGGGGAGGGGCAGACAGAGAGGGAGACAAAGAATCTGAAGCAGGCTCCAGGCACAGAGCTGTCTGCCCAGAGTCCAATGCAGGGCTCCAACTCAAGAACCATGAGATCATGACCTGAACTAAAGCCAGACCCTCAACCTACTGAGCCCCCAGGTGCCTCAAGGGTATACCTTTCAATGTAGAACTCTACTTCTTGGAATTTATTTATATATCTTTCATATGCAAAGTATGTGGGCAGAATGGAGAACAAAACCAAAAAGTTCTCTTCCCCTATCAAATCTAATGTTGTCATAGAAAATAATATAAATTATACCTGGAACATTGTTAGAAAAGAAGTGCATTTACACATGGTGCTGTAAGAGTCTGTAATTTAGGTATCTGATCTACTTTAGAGGCCAGGAAGGACTTTCACAAATAATTTTTAACTTCAAATTTGATAAATAGCCTTAAAATACAAGCAAGAGATGAGAGTGACTAGATCTATGTTGTGGACTACTTATTAAGTGTCAGGCACTGTGCCAAGCACTGGGGCAAAAGGATGAATAAAGCAGTTATGGCTTCAGCCCTCATTGTATCCACATTGATGGGGGGATGGTAATTGCGATATGGGTGGGAGTTGGCTGTTGAGATTACAAGAAGAATGTAGATTTGAGATATCGTTTTGGATAATTAGACAAAAGGCCTGACAAGAAATTTGTGTCAGTAAAGGAAAGGCAGGAATCCTGGATCATTTTAATAATTTTAAATTACCCCTAGGTGACTGGTATGCTGTTTACTGGGATAGGAAGACAGGTGTTAGTGGAAGGGAAATAGCAAAGGTTCTATTTTAGACATATCAATTTTGTACTGTTTCTGAGACATCAATACCAGTTGACAAAAGCCATTTTTCTAAGAGTCTAAAGCTAAGAAAAGAAGACTGGTTTGGTTGTATGAATCTGGAAGATTCTTAAAGAGGTAACACTTAGAAAACCTATGGAAAACATGAGAACAGAAAAGTGAAGGAAACATTAGAGAAGTGAAGAGAGCATAAGAGACAGGGAGGGAAAAGAGTAGAGAAGGAAAGGAGAACAGAAAGGAAAATTCAAAATGAAGGGAATTAATTAATAAGACTCTGGATACATTAATATACTTGGAGCCTGGCCACTAGACCCAGTAAAGCAGAGGGAGAAGAGGATTGGCCAAAAATGAGATGGGGTAATGAGATCCAAAGTTTGCCTGCTAGAACTGACCTTCAATGAAAAGTAGAAGAATGGGAGAGAGCAGTTTCTTTATTCTCAGAGGAAGGCAGGCCAGGGGTATGTGTGTGAACGTGTGTGTGTGTGTGTGTGTGTGTGTGTGTGTGTGTGTGTGTGTGTGTGTTTCTCTCTGGCTGGCAGTGGAGAATGGTATTACCTTCTGATGGCTACTGTATTCTCTATGAACTGTGAGATTCAGTCATCTGCTGAGAGTCTGGGGGGAAGTGGGGAAAGATTCTGTGATTGAAGAAGGCCGAAGATTTAAAATAATCAGTGTGTAGGGTGGAGAAGTATTGCCAAATAGAAGAGTTTGAGAACCTATGTGATAGAATTGACTATGAATATTTTGTGAAATCAACTTTTCTGTCATGACTTTTCACTAGCATACTTCATCTGTAACCAAGAAGGAGCAGAAATAAAATTAGCTATGCTGGATTTGGGGCACTTGAATGTGATGAAGAATACAGAGTACCAAACAAAGGATTTAATTTGTTGACAAGAATTATATTGAATTATGAGCTATGAATACAAAGAATTACATAATCATCTTTTTTCATAAAATGAAAAATGAATATTCTGTAGAAAGATTCACCAATAAGGAATTAATTACACATATTTACACATATTTACAGCGTGAAGGATTACACAGCAATTTAAAATGATGATGATAGACATCTTTGCATGTCCATCACCATCAAGATATATGGTTAGGTAGGAAATGCAGGCTACCAAGGTACATATAGAGAATTATTTCATTTTTATTTAAAAGCAGTTCTTTGTTATCAACTGTTGGCAAGGAAGTAGAGCAACTGGACTCTCATGTCCTGCCAGGGAAAATGTAAAATATTATAGTAATTTTGGAAACTCATTGACAGTGTTTTTTAAAAAATACTTAGTATATATACACCCCTATAATCCAGCTAATAATTCTCCTAGGTATATAAGAAACAGAAGCTTATGTTCCTAAGCTCCACATAAAGCATGCACTAAAATGTCATAGCTCTAAACACGAAGCAATCAAATGGCAAAATGGTTAAACTGCAGCACGTTTAAATAATGCAAATATCTATCTATCTATCTATCTATCTATCTATCTATCTATCTATCTATCTATCATCTATCTATCTATCTCAATGAGAAGAAGCAAATTACAATGAGAATATGAATATATCTTATGAACACAATCTTCTACAAAATTAGTCAACATAAAAGAATATATAATATGTGATTCCATCCATATAAAATTGAGAAACAGGAAAACTTCTCTGTGGTGTTAGGAACTGGAAAAGTTACCTTTCGTGGAGAAGGGTAGTTATGGGAGAACTGCTGGAGTTCCAAAACTGTTCAGTCTCTCATTTCAGAAATGCCTATCTGTTCACTCTCTGTATCATGCTATGCTTTAATAATAATTATATAAAGATATTCCTCACATATAGGAAAAAATCTAGAATGAAATACATCCACAGGTTAATAGCTACAATATAGGTATGATAGTTTATTGGTGATTTTTATATTTTCCTTATACATTTTGTTCCATTTGATTTTTGTATTGCAAGTGTATTAATTTTATATGCAGAAAAACAATGAAGCCTTTTGCTTTTTTAAATAAAAAATGTGTTAAAAGTGGTTTGAAGAATAGCCACTCTAGAAGTATATAGTTCATTTTTCATATTCAGGAAAAAACATTTAACCTCTTCAAATACTTCTAGGATACTGAAAAGGAAAATTAGTATCAATTCTTATTATTCCAGTCTGTTTTCAACATTTGAACTTAATAATTTAATTTCTAACACATTTAAAGTTTAGTCTAACACTAAAACAAATTGTTTGCCTATTTCTGGCATTAATTTTTAAATAGGGTAGGACTATCTATTTAAACTGAGCTAATCTTAAGTTCCTTACTGTGAACTCATTTTTTAAAACACTTACTTACATTTCACCTCTAATGGAATTGGAGAGGATACTGCAGAAAATGCTCAATTATTGTTAATCCCCTTCTTTCCCATGCAAGTCATATCAATCTTGTTAAGTTTTTTTTTCCTCCATAGTGCAAGGGTCTATTTAACAAAATGCATGTGGTTAAGTTTGTTGCTTTAATAAAGTTCAAGAGAAGGGAATTAAATTAGGGTAATTACTTATAATTAGATATTCTTAATGGAAACTGAATAAATCCTAAGTTATTCTAAAAACTTGCTTAAATGTGTTGTTCCATTGGCACCTCCTCCATCCCCTCCCCACACAGAAAGAAGAAAACTGCTTTCCAGTTTTCAAGGCAGAAATCCATTTGCTGTAGAAAATACTCCAAGGCACACTCAAAGAAAGTTTCTAAATAGTTATTGTTCATTAAACTAAAGAACAGCTAACTAAAAGCTTAAAATTTAGATTATTCAAAGATACCTATTCCTTACCAAAAAAGGTTAGAAAACAGGAGTCAACACTACATAAATGTGACTTATTTAAAAAAGGACAATGAGGATTGAGGGAGAAGTAGAGGACATACAATCTCTGAGGTTCAAGTGTGATTATCTGTTGTCTACTGAGTTAGACACCTGGTTGTGAGACTCTCTTGAAATCTCATCAGGTATTTATCCATATTTGCTGCTGGATAAAAAAAAAAAAAAAACTACCTCTGGGTAATGGCCAGCTCCATGAGGGCACCTTGTGAACCCCAAAGCTCTACGAGCAATGTGGTGTTCATCAGGCCATGCCAAGGGGACCACATCTGTTTTCAATTGGCTATGTCTTCACACCAAAGGAGTGGAAGAGATAGCCAAAGACACAAGTGGCCAGCACTCCTATAAAATCACCAGGACTTCGATTTTTATCTTTCTCTCATCAAAACAGCAGAGAGGTTAACTTCTCCAATTGACAGATGTGTAAAAGCCTAGTGCAAAAAGAAGCCTGACATGCTTTATGAAACTCCATGGCAGAAGAATGTTTTCTCCCCTACCATGTGAAAAATTTAAGTTTAAATGACTTCCACATGGGGGATTTTGGTTATTCCATGTGAGACCCTGACTTTTGTCTTCTACATGCTTTAGCACTCCAAATTAGATTTGTTCATTTGCTTAAACTCTGTGTGTATGTAACAGAGAGAGCAAGAGAGAGAGAGAGAGAGAGAGAGGATTCTAAATAATAGACTCCTCTTTGTCCCAATACAATGAAACTTTCGGTCAGTAATGCAAACTCAGGCAAAAGTAAGTTTTATCAGAATAGAACATCAAGGGATCTAATCCAACCTAAAAATTCTGAGATTGCACTTTATTTAAATATATTATAAGTTTATTCCTGACATAGGGGGCAGGGACTTGAGAGAAAGACAGAAAAGAGATACTAAATAATACTACCATGACTTATCCATGCCTGTTCATTAGGCCACAGTGAATTTTCTTTTTGGCTTAATACATAGACTGAGTTTGTCCTACTTGTACTATTTCTTAAGGAAAAATCAAATTGCCAATCAGATCCTGATGTATCTTTAAATTATGCATAAATAAATTATAGATACCAGTGAATGAGGTAAAGGTGTGAAAACACTCTTCTAACATTAATTAAATATAAGACATATGTACTAGCTTTAGTTAAAAAATAGATATCAAACTTCTCCCTTTTCAGAGTTTTCAGAGGAGATCACTGACCAGGGACTTGAAATAATTTTTCCAAGGTCATACAGATAAAAAATGATGAAGGGAGGTTCAAATTATATTCTCATTTCAAAGCCTACTTTCTTGCCCTACATCTCTAGAGATAGCTGGATCCTAGGATAGTGCCTGATGTTTTAAAAACACGCCTACAAATTCTTTGACACTTCTGCCAAAAGGAGGGGTCTTTATTTCCTCCCCTTGAGTGTGGCCCTACCTCAGTGATGCATTTCTAACCAATAGACTACAGTGGAAGTAACTCTACATGGTTTGTAAGTAAGCCAAAGAAGACCCTGTGGCTCCACCCAGTTCTTAAGGCCTGCTTACTACTCTGATATTACCATGTTGGAAATGACACAGGTAGGTGTCCAGGTTGATTGTCTAGCAAAGCACAAAGCCAGTAGCCAAAGTCAATTGCCAGTCATATGACTGAGCTATCTTAAATGTTCATTCCAGTTGTGCTTTCAGATGACTGTAGCCCTAGGGGACAATTAATATCAACTACACGAGATCCTGTGAAAAGTAGCCTAAGACTTTTCTAAATCCACGAACCATAAAATTGTTAGCAAAATAAAGCAGTTTCTATTTTATGCTGCTGAATTTTGGGATAATTATTGCACAGCAACAGTAATCAAAACAAAAATCAGAAACAGGCAATGAAGCCTCAGCAAGAGATAGGGGAGATGATTTCTTTGGGTTTTTATTCATCTTCACTGGCTCATAAGTAGAATTCAAGGGTAGCATAGGGGATATGAGCATGGACAGTAGAATCAGACAAACCTGTCTATATTTTATCATGGCCAATTACTAGTTCTAGTGTGGCTTAAGGAACTTAAGTTTTCTCAGACTCATCTGTGTAATGAAGGTGATAATAGTGTATTAGAGAAAGTCTGGTCCTCTGTTCTAGAGAAACAGAACCAATAGGAAAGATATATACACACACATATATAACTAGCATATTACTATAGTTATATATAATTTTATTATAAGGGAAAGATTTATTATAAGAAATTGGCTCATGAAGTTACAGAGACTGAGAAGTCCTAAGATCTGCAGCTGGCAAGGTGGAGACACAAGAGAGCCAAAGATATAGTTTTGGTCCCAGCCCAAGTCTGAGGGTCTTAGAACAAGAGAGCCAATGGTATAAGTTCCAGTCTGAAAGCTGACAGACTCCACACTCAAGAACTGTTATTAAAGTTTGTGTCTGAAGGCAGGAAAAGACCAATACTAATGTTCTAACTCAAGTAATCAGGCAGGAGAAATTTCATCTTCTTGTGCCCTCCTTTTTATTCTTGTCAGGCCTCCAATTGATTGGATGAAGGCACCCATATTAGGGAGGAGAGTCTAGAGATCCAGATATTAATCTCATCCAAAAATACCCTTACAGGCACACCCAGAGTAATGCTTGACCAACGTTACTGCTAAAATTGACAAATAAAATTAACCATCACAAGTCCACACTTTATTACTGGATACCCATATGCATCTCCTTAAATAATACTTCATCTCCAAATATAGATAATAAAAAGGCCATAATTCTACTTAACATGATACGACTATCCTGCATACAACTGAAAGCATCCTAACTCTTTCTCTAGAAAAGGAGATAAGATTCTTGAATTATGTTAATCTTCTTTGTGATACCCCAAGACTTAAATATAATGATTTAAAATGAACAATATTTGAATACTGTGATGTAAGGTCAGTACATTTTGAGACACCTGGGTGGCTCATTTGGTTAAGCATCTCACTTGGTTTCAGTTCAGGTCATGAACTCACAGTTCATGTGTTAAAGCCTTGCTTTGGCTCAGTGTCTCTGCCCCTCCCCTGCTTACATGGGCACTCTCTTGCTCTCAAAATAAATAAGCTTTACAAAATAAAGTCAATACACCTTATGTTACAGGATAAGGAACAAGAAAAGGAAGAAAACAAAGATACATAAAAATATATAATTATATTCACATATTCACACAAACATTCATAACAAAATAAGTAGGAAATACTTATGACTCCTTATTTCTGTAACTAGTTATTTGGTCACTTAAACTTTTTTAATGTTTGTTTATTTTTGAGAGAGACAGAACATAAGCAGGGGAGGGGCAGATAGAGAGAGGGCTCTGAGGTGTCAGCACAGAGCCCGACGTGGGGCTTGAACTCGGGAATGGTGAGATCATGACCTCAGCCAAAGTGGACACTTAACTGACTGAGCCACCCAGGTGACCCTGGTCACTTTTTTTATATGACTACCTTCTTTTACTACCCACTCTGGATTCCTCTGTCTTCTGAAAACATTTCAAATGTTTGAAACATTTCAGCCTGGTCAGGTGACCCGACTTTCATTTCAGAAGGGCCTGGCACTACTAGTGATCCTGCCAGGATTGGGTATCATACTTTTCTACTGACTTTAATCACAGAGCATTTTAATATTAATATATATATTAAAAGATTTCTTGCATTTCCAAACATAATCTCCTTTATCTTGGTTGTGAAATAGTTGTCTATCTCTTGGTGACCAGAGTCCATTAACTCAACCAGCACAGTAATTCCCTTCCTTGCTTGTTGGTTCAGAAACAGGAGATATCCAAAATGACCTGGAGGCAGTCTTAACCTTGAGTTTGGTGGAATGACTGATGTGTCTTCTGGTGGAAACATTCCTTCCTTTGAATCTAAGACCTCAAGGCCAGCAGAGTATATGGTCATTGCAACAGGAAGCAAAAATTTTACTAGTGAGTCACCAGAGAGTAATGGTGAGTAGTTCCACTACCATCTCCACCTCTGATGCCTGGACCTATGAATCCTGGCTTTCAGAGAAATAGCACCACATAATGGATCTTGATGCAAAGCCTTCTCAAGAACACTGCTGTGGTCCAAAAAGTACTGCCACCTAGCTTGCACTATACCTGAGTCTTCAAAGGGCCATTTCACCATTTGATTAAGCCACCTACTTCAGAATGATGGAGACATGGTAAGGCCTATAAATTCTATGAACATGGGCCCATTGCAACATGTTATTTTCTGTGAAGTTCCTTAATCGGAAGCAAAGTTGTATCAAATACAATGATGGTGGGTAAGGCATTCTGTAAGTCGACATATGGCAGAAACATTGCTTACAGGGAAGGCAAATTTATATCCAGAATGTCTATTTCAATAAGAGCAAAATGCTGCCCTTCCATGATGGATGTGGTCCAATGTAATCAACCTGCCACCAGGTTACTGGCTGAGCACCCTGGGAAATAATGCCATATTGTCATATCCCAGACTTTGCTGCTGGTAGACTGAGCATCAGCAGTGGCTCTAGTAGGGTTGGCTTCAGTGAGTTGAAGTTCATACTGCTGATTCTAAGCATCATCTTCATCTTTTCCACCGTCACTCATTGTTCATGAACTCTTTGGGGAGTAACATGAGTACTGGGGGAAAGAAGCTGACTACTATCTACACAAGTCATTTAATTCACTTTATTAAAATACTCCTGTGTTGAGGTCATCCCTTGATGAGCATTCTCATTCAAGACATTTTTCCCATTCTGAGAGAACTATCCATATACTTCCCCAAATTTCCTTATCACCAATTTTCTAACCATGTTCCTTCCAAATCCCTGACCACACCATTGGCCACCACCCATGAATTTGTAAATAATCACATATCTGACAGGTCTTCCTCCAAGCAAAGTGAACAGTTAAGGTTCACTTCTATAGTTCTGCCCATTGGAGGATCTCCCTTTACATCTGTCAAGGATGTCCCAGAAAGGGATTGTGCTATAGATATCCATTTTCTAGCATAACCATCTATAAACCAGGCTCAAGTCTTCTCTTCCTCTGTCAAATGATCTTAAGGAACTTCCCATGAAGCCAAAAGCACAGTCTGGGAGAGAGGAGTTAATGTAACAAGAGTGAGGACTGTAGGCATTTGGGCCACTTCTTCAAATAACTTACTTGTACCTTAAAGGTCTACTCTGGCACCATTTCCTATATATCCCCTCCATTTGATGATGTGGTGCAACTAAGCTACAGAATCAGATAACACCCAATTCTTGAGAGGCAGAACAGTTTGCATGGAAACTTGGTGACCCATAGTCAAGCATTCAGTCTCTCTTAAGGCCCTGCAGAAGGCCAAGAGCTATTCTCAAAAGGAGAGTAGTTTTTGCAGAGGATGGTAGTGCTTTGCTCTAACAACCTGAAGGCCACTTCTGGGATTCACCTATAGGGGCCTGCCAAAAGCTCCAAACAGCACCCCTATTACAACTGACACATCAAACGCCATTGGAACTGCTGGATCATATGGTCCCAGTGGCAGAAAGTTTGCCTGGAAGCCTGGACCTATTACAGAGCATTCTCCTGTTCTTAGCCCCACTCAAAACTATGCTTTTTGGGTCACTTAGTAAGTAGGTTGGAGTAAAAAACTCAAGTGGGGAATAAGTGGCCTCCCCAAACCAAAGCAGCCCGCTAAGCACTGTGCCACTTTCTTGGTTGCAGGAGGGGCTGGATGCAACAGCTATCTTTTCCCTTTGAAGGCCTACCTTGACATGCCCTACAGCACTGGAACCCTAGAAATTCCACTAATGTGGAAGGCCTCTGAATTTTTGTCATATTTATTTCCTACCCTCTGACATGCATATGTATTACTAATAATCTAGAATAGTTGCTACTTCTTGCTCACTAGGTCCTATAATGTTATCAATATAATTGATATGGTATCTTGTTGAAGGAAAAGGCAATTAATATTCTTTTGAGCTAACTTATGACATAGATCTCAAGAGTTTGCACTCATAGGTCTAACAGGAGAAACCTAACAGAGGACCATAGGGAGGGAAAGGGGGAAAGAGAGTTTGGGAGAGAGAGGGACACAAATCATGAGAGACTATTGAATACTGAAAATGAACTGAGTACTGAAGGGGGAGGGGAAAGGGGGTGATGGTCATGGTGGGGGACACTTGTGGGGAGAAGCACTGGGTGTTATATGGAAACCAATTTCATAATAAACTATTATAAATTTAAAAAATAAATAAATAAAAATGTTTATCCCTCAAAAAAAAGAATTGATATACTTCTGAGATAGAAAAATGATATATTGCTGGCCTTGGCAGTTGAAAGCAAAACTGCTTTTGGTGACTCTTATAGACAGGGATGGTTCAAGGAAAGGGCATTTTTCCAGATCAATAGCTGCATACCAGGTGGCCGAGGATGTGTTAATATGTTCAAATGATGTAACTGCATCTGGAACAGCTGCAATTGTAGTCACCACCTGGTTAAGCTTTATGACAACTCATTGTCATTCTCCAAAATCCAGCTGTCTTCTGCATAGGCCAAATAGGCAAGTTGAAGAGGGAGGCTGTAAGAATCATTACCCCTACATCTTTCAAGTCCTTGATGGTGGCAGTAATCTCTGCAGTCTCTCCAGGAACACAGTATTGTTTCTATTTTGTTATATTCCTAGGTAGAGGTGGGTCTAACAGTTTTCACTTGGCTTTTCCCATAATATCCCTCACTCCACAGGCCAGGGAACCACTGTGGTGATTCTGGCAGCTGCTGAGTATGGCTATTCCAGTTGTGCATTCCAGAACTAGGGACATAACCATAGGAAATGTTCCCACTGGGCCCACTGGGAGACATACTTGAGCTAAATCTCCATTGATTATCTGATTTCCAGAAACCCCTACTCTGACTAGTGGGCCACAGTGATATTTTGAGTGTCCTGGAATTAGAGTCAGTTCAGAGCCAGTGGCCAGCAGTCCCTAAAATTTCTGATTTTTTTGTCTTTCACCAATGGACAGCTGCCCTGGTAAAAGGCTATAGGTCCCTTTGGGGAAGTCTGGAAGAATGATTAATAGTATAAATTTTGGCAGTGTACTGGGATCCTTCCTCAAGGGGACCCAGCTTCCTCTTCATTCAAGAGGTTCTGGTATTATAACTGGCTCATATCTGGGAACTGATGGAGGGGCTGTGACTTTCTGATTTTATGATTCAAGTTAGACTTTTGTTCATTGACATAAAACATTCTTGCTTATACAGATCAAGTGAGAATTTAATAGCCTTCCTATCTATTTTTTAGGAACACAATGATTAGGCAGAGCCATAGGTCTGCACGAGTTAGAGTGTTCTGATTGCTGCTTTGACTCTGTTCATTATGGTAACCATGTGCATCTTGCTCTTGATGGTTAAGTGCTGACGGCTTAGTCCCTCCTACTGTGGGATTCAATTACTTCCATTGCATTTAGGTTCCCTAATTCAGTAACTCCAATTCCCACTGTAAGATCTGACCTATAGATAAGAATGAGCATAGAACTCTTCAAGGATAAGGATGCCTAGGTCTAAAGTGAGAATTCACACAAATTTTAAAACCTGAATCATATCACTAGTTTCTAAATGTAGTGACTATAAACTTAACTTGTGCCTCCTCCTAGCAAGAATGACATCATGGATTTGATCGTGACACATATGTGCTAATGGATAGAGTTCCAAGCGTGACTGTCTCAACAGTGATAGCATTGATTAGGAACATGCACACAGACATCCTTATTATAGCTTTTAAAGCCTTGGTGTTAAAGCTTTGCCTCAGAATTTATGCACGTATGTTGTTCTATGTTGTCATAACCATGCTCATGTGATTATTTTTTAGCTTTAAATTGTGCACTATTTTAGTCATATAAACGTGTATGATAGTATGCTATAATGTGCGATAGACTATAACAGTATGATAGACTGCGTGGCTTATTAACAACAGACATTTATTTCTCATCTTTCTGGAGACTGGAAATCCAGGGTCAGGGTGCCTGCATGGTTAGATTTTGGTGAGAATCCATTTGTAGGTTGTAGACTGCTAACTTCTTGTATCTTCACATGGTGATGGAGGAAGAGAGAGTTGTTTGGGGCCCTTTTTTAAAAGGTCACGAATCCCACTCATAAGGGCTTCATCCTCTTGACTTAATTACTTCTTCAAATTCCCACCTCATAATACCATCACACTTCTGGGTAGGATGTCAATGTGTGAATTCGTGGGAGATACAAACATTCACTCCATAATGTGCACTGAAGCCTTAAGTGCACATATTGTGAATGTAAAGCTCATTTAATCTTACAGATTTAAAAATGCTTATGTAATTTTAATAATTATTCTCTTACTGCTTCAAGAATATAGTTTCTTAACCACTAGAATTGGAGCAAACAGCCATTTTATAGGAAAGTGTCCCAGGATCAAGTTTAGATGATCAGGGTTCACTTGTCAGTTCTACCATTGCCCCACCTCCCTGTGAAGGAATTTTCTCATCTATAAAATTGGCATAATAATATACCTACCTCATAGATATATTAAATGATATAATACATGGAAAGAGCTTAGAAAATGCCTGGCCCATAAGAAGCTCTCAAAATACAAGCCATTTTTAATACTTATTTCATTTCCCTTTATAGTACCTATTACCCATTAGATGGTGCCTAAAGTGAAGTGCTTGCTGAATAAATAGGAAGGAAAAATTAGGGACCTTTACCTAACAGAATATAATGTTTCAATGAAGTTACGCCATGCAGAGAAAGCAATTTGTCCTTGTTTATATGGAAGACAAACAAGGAGCTGGACTTTGACTTCAAGCCGTGTGAGTAGAAGATGGCATTGCTTCTGTGACCCACATTCACACCGAATAAGACCAGAGAAAAACAGCTTTTAGGAGCCCAACAGGAATTGTCACCTAAGACTTGCTGTTTAACCAAACAGCCACTCCATTCTTTTCTTCTACACAGCCGTTCCTTACACATTTCAACTGTTTGGCAATATGACTCTCCTGAGATTGAGAAACAGTGTGTCAGGTTCCATTGATCCTTAACATAACACAGGAGTGGTGGCCACAGTATACCAGAAAGGGTGCTTTCATTGATCTGGAGCACTCTGTTTCCATGACAAGGAAGAATCTTCTCAGAACTAAAGTGCTAGAGGACAGATGGCCAAGTAATTTCTTGGGCGAGGTGTCTTAATTTAAGAGTAAAGCTCACAAACAAGACCATCACTAAAAATCTACAAGAAAGAAGACCAACTTTTCTGCTTCATTTGTTTAGTGTTTACAAAACACTCAATGCTAATTCTCTCATTGATTTAGACAAATCAAAACAACTACTTCCATGCCAGATAGAGAATCTGTAGTTTATTGAGCTATTTTTAACTAGAAATGTTCTCTTCTGAAATCTCTGGAGTTAAGAATCCAGTAGACAAGAGTATATTAAACAAGGATCATATGAATTATGAAGTTTATGGAAAGGATAATTTCCTGATGTGTTGACATTATGGAAGTACTATATCCAACCAGAAGTTCTTCTGTGTACTTCGTTATTATTTAAAGATTATTCAAGAATTAGTCTTTTCATATATAAATGATAAATGAGTACTTAATTCTGTACTTTTTTCATTTTCATACTCCATTAAACCACCATGCTGTTTCAGAAAAAAAAAAACAAGCAAACAAAATATTTAATAGGCCAATTTTTTAGTTTCCTCACTAAACAGGTGTTCATTCTGTGAGATCATAAAATTGAAATCATGATATAAATTACATCATTATTTATCACTGAATACTGGCCAGAGGGCACTACAGAGATTCATACAGTCACTGGTGGACATGTGATACAAATTACCTGTCATGATGCTAGAGAATTGAAGTGTAATGAAAAACAACAAGAAAAATCTTAGAATTGAGTGAAAATGCTCTTGAATTTTAACAGTTAGTTGCCTCTTCTAGGATGTGGGTTCTCAACTTCTCTCTTAAGCTTAGATTAGATAGATATAATCCTGTTCTTGTTTACTGAACCTAGTGCTTTTGCCAGAGTTAGACAGTCCCCAAGCCTCTCAATGGCAAACTACCTCATTTTCTGGCGGAAAGTAAAGCATAAGGATTGAAGCAATAGACTTTACATAAAGTACTCTCTGTGCTTCCTCCCTAGGGTAAGAATAGTTTCCATCCAGACACACTCCAAATCCTTTCATGATTTTGATGACAGTAGCAGTAAAAAATTATTTTACATGTACCAAAATGTGCAACCATAAATCTCAAGGTTCTTTTCACAACTTTGAAAATCTTAATTTACCAATTGAGAAATTTACTTAGTGGGAGTATTTGGAAACTAAGAAGGTACATTTGGATGTGCCTTCATTCTGCCAGACTGAATGCATTTCTTTAAGTGCCACTGCATTATGTGGGCTAATAGGTGGGAATAAAAAGTATTGGCAATGAATTCTTTTGAATTTATAAGGAAGAAAACGTGTGTGTGTGTGCACGCGTGCACGTGTGTGAAGGGGGTAAAGTAGGTTTGGAGTTATACACTTTTTCACCCTCACTTACATATACAGTAACATAATTGTCTAAAAGAAAAAAAAGATTAAACATACAACTGATAGGACATTTTCACAATAAATGGGATAATAATGTAGATATGTAAAAAGAAGCTGGTTGTGTGCTAGACTCCTTCATTTATATCTCTGTAATTCTTAGAACAAACTGCAATTTAAAAATGAGGAAACTAGGGTTGTCATCAGTTCAGTAATTAAGACTCACAATCTCACAGTGAGTAAGTGAAAGCACAGGTTTGAAATATATATATGTGTAGACTCTGGTGGCAGAGTCTGAACTAGGAAAAGAATAGAGAGGTTATACACTGCTAAGGCAGCTATAATGGAGTGGTGCCAGGTTAACACCCTGACAGAGAGGTGCACTCACAGGGCCTGCTGCTCACCTGCAGAGAAGCCAGAGGCTATGTTAGGATTTCAACCTGAGAGACTGGGTGGTAGGAAATGGTCTGATGATATCTCTATCTCTATCAATACAGAAAACCCATAGATGGGAAAGAGGTGAAGGTAATCCTTTATAACTCCCAGTTACATGCATTTACAACTTTCTGATTTCTCCTTATACTTAAATTATCCTTCTATATCATCCACATCAGTCATGATGAAAAACCAGGGCAGAGTCCCAGGATTCTCTGTCCTTGGACTTCTCTTGGTTTTGACATAAAGGCTAGACTAGAGTGGGAGTGGGTTTCAAGCTAATGTTCCTCTCTGGCTTTGGTGTCTATAGTATAGGAGGACTTTACACAGTTCAGCTTGAAAAGAGCATAGGATCCAAAAAAGCTTAAGGACCTCTATTACAGGCAGTTTTAACTATAAGGAAAATCATCCAGATACTAATATATTTCTATTTGATGTTCTTCTTAGAATATTTTATTTTGTTCTGTTTTGTTTTTTGTTTTATTTTATTTAACTCAGTATGTTAAATTGAAGATAATCTTGAACTTAGAATTTTCTCTTGAACTCAAAAGCCCTCTGTAGTTGAGGTGAAAATCTTAAGGACTCTTTTTGACCTCTGTGTTGCCATTAAGCAGGTGTTTATTTTGTTCCCAGTTACTTGAAAAGAGAAATGAATTTCCTAGCTTCACTCAGGTCATCCCACTGGTCACATCTTTAGAGATAGACAGTTATCAAAATGTCCTCTGACACATATGCCTTATCATAACCAAATCAAGACTGTTGAAAATTCAAGCTTTAGCAAACACAAATAATACATAAAATTATTATTTTATCTTACCTGTTGTGTGAAATATATAAAATCTATAAAAAAGGAAAACCTTTCATTTCCAGTAAGCATTTATTTCATACTTTGACACACCAGGAACTGTTAGATTCTAGTAGAGCTAATAGAATCTGAAGTGCTTCTGAAGAGGGGCACCTGGGTGGCTCAGTCAGTTAAGAATCCAACTTCAGCTCGGGTCATGATCTCACCACAGTCTGTGGGCTCAAGCCCCACACCTGGCCTTGTGCTGACAGCTCAGAGCCTGGAGCCTGCTTCAGATTCTGTGTCTCCCTCTCTCTCTGACCCTCTCCTGGTCACACTGTCTCTCTCTCTTTCAAAAAACACACGGTTGCACGAAAAACCATAAAATACCTAGGACTAAAACTAACCAAGGATGTAAAAGACCTAAATGATGAAAACTATAGAAAACTTATGAAAGAGATTGAAGAAGACACCAAGAAATGGAAAAACATTCCCTGTTCATGGATAGGAAGAATAAACATTGTGAAAATGTCATTACTACCCAAAGCAATCTACACATTCAATGCAATCCCCATCAAAATTGCACCAACATTCTTCTCAAAGCTAGAACAAACTATCCTCAAATTCATATGGAACCACAAAAGACCCCGAATAGCCAAAGTAATATTGAAGAAGAAAACCAAAACGGGAGGCATCACGATCCCAGACTTTAGCCTCTACTACAAAGCTGTCATCTTCAAGACAGTATGGAATTGGCACAAACACAGACACATAGACCAACGGAATAGAATAGAGAATCCAGAACTGGGCCCACAAATGTAT